>NC_044402.1:14281136-14521053 GCF_006542625.1 Nomascus leucogenys
TAGCACAGTCCCTTAAAATATGAAGGGTGCTGTTTCTTTACTGCCTAGCCATAGAGAACAAGCTGTTACGTTGTTCACAAACACTCACACACATTAGCATCTGAGATATACCAGATTTTAAAGTAATAGAGAATATATCCTGGTAATGTGAAGGGTGCGCCTGGATCACATAGTGCGTGACGTGAGAGCACTAAATGTGTGTGCTCTCCTTTATTTTAAAATAATTGAACCAATGATTCTGATTTTTTCCTGCTTCCCCTATAACAATTTAGAAGCAACTTTTTACGTAAGAATGAGTAAGAAGGACCTGCTGTCAGATTCTTCTTAAGGGAGGAGGGGAATAAAGATCCCCTAAGGAAAAAAAAAATCTGTTTAGAATTCCAGCCTGTAGTATTTTTATGAAATAAGAAAATAGACTGTCTTACTTTTTGAAAAGATCCTATTTAATGTATTGTGATGTCAAAAGGAAATGGAATGCCATGTAACTGCTATGTTTAAGTTTTTATTTTTAAAGTATAGTGCAGGATTGGTGCAAAAAAGCACCAGTTCGAACTGTTGTGTCATGTTTTTTTTTTTTTTTTATAAAATATTAACGTCAGCCTCAGCAACATAGACCCTCCTTTAGTACAAAAATAATTTTTAAAACTTTTGTATGGTGGCATGCACCTATAGTCCCAGATAGGAGGATGAGAAGGAAGGGTCTCTTAAGACCGGGAGTTTGACTGTGCAGTGAGCTATGATTGCTCCACTGCACTCCAGTCTGGGTGACGAAGCCAGACCCCATCTCAAAAAAAAAAAAAAATTCTTTGAGAACCAAAGTATCTATTACTGAAAATAAAGGCTATTGTTGGTCCCATTAACCCATGAGCTGAACATATGAACATGTGTTGATATACCTCAAAATACACACCGTAGGACTCTTTTTTTTTTTCTGTTTTGCAACAGAATAACATTTCAGTCACTAGGACTCTTGATTCCCACTCTTCTTGATCATCATTTCCATCTACTGTCTGCATTTTCTCTATCCCTTGTCCATCCTGCCTTTGCATACACATAGACAAGAGCAGGGATTTTCTCACTGAATCCCTCTCAATCTTATTTACTACTTAGGTGAGGAATACCAGTCATAATAGGACCTCAGGAAAACCAGCCATCTATTTATTTTGATATTTAGAATGTGTATAATCCATTTGTTCTCTCCACTCTCTAAATACCATAGTCTCATTTTCTCCAATTTCAGACATTCAGATAATTTTTTCCTAAATTTATTTTAAAAGGAAATTTTCTGTCACTTTTACAAATGGAGAACATACATCATTGGCCATAAATAGAAGGACTCTGTAATAATAAAAGCAATAGACGGGGCGCGGTGGCTCACGCCTGTAATCCCAGCACTTTGGGAGGCTGAGGCAGGCGGATCACCTGAGGTAGGGAGCAAGACTAGCCTGACGATCATGGAGAAACCCTGTCTCTACTAAAAATACAAAATTAGCCGGGCATGGTGGTGCATGCCTGTAATCCCAGCTACTAGGGAGGCTGAGGCAGGAGAATCACTTGAACCTGGGAGGTGGAGGTTGTAGTGAGCCGAGATCGTGCCATTGCACTCCAGCCTGGGCAACAAGAGGCAAACTCCGTCTCAAAAAAACAAAATAAAATAAAAATAAAAGCAATGAAAGTAGAGTGATGTTCTAAATCCTACCTAAATATGCTTACTCTTAAAGCTGTGGTCATAAAACCCACTGGCTTTCTTCAAAAGGTAGATTACATTATTAGAAAGTTGTAAAGATGTATTATCACCAAACTAAAACTATGCTTTTGCTTTATTCAGAGGAATTTAAAGATAGTAGACAAGAAATTTCTATTTAGGGCTATGTCCCTGTACCACACTTTAGGGAATGAAATACTGTCGTATGTCCTGTCAGATCACTGAGTTAAACATTTCACTTTGCAGTTAACAGAACAGCTAGAGCCTAGGTATAATGCTGTGGTATGTGTCTTAGTTTTTGCTTTTTCCGTTCTCTCATAATAAGTGATCCTGAGTATGTCTATTTGTCTCTCCAGGATATTTTGCTCATCAACCTCATTATAGAACATATGATTTGTGATACAGATCCTGAACTTGGAGGAGCAGTCCAACTTATGGGCCTGCTTCGAACTTTAGTTGACCCGGAGAACATGCTAGCCACTGCCAATGTAAGCCATGAGCATTTTCCCTCTTTTTTCATAGCTAGTATATTGTAGTATTGCTGGTAGGAACCAGTGCGGTTAAAGTTCATGGAATTGTTCTTGATTCCTTAGAAAACAGAAAAGACTGAATTTCTGGGTTTCTTCTACAAGCACTGTATGCATGTTCTCACTGCTCCTTTACTAGCAAATACAACAGAAGACAAACCTAGTAAAGGTAAGATAATTCAGGTTGGTAGTTAAGTTCTCCGTTCTTGAATGCTGAATTCCAAGCTGGTGTTAAGTAAATCTTTTTAGGAGGCAGCTAGTGGGAGGTAGAGGCTGGGAGGACACACCTTTTTAAAAAGTAGTCTTTAAAAGTTCAAACCATCAGATTAACATAGAGGTCTTAGTAATTGGTTGGTTGGTTGTTTTTATCAAAAGCAACCTGGAGTATTAATAATGTATTTTGAAAAGAAAGGTTCATGATAAAAATTGCCCTAAAAGGCCTGTAATCCCAGCCCTTTGGGAGGCCGAGGCAGGCGGATCATCGGGTCAGGAGATCGAGACCATCCTGGCTAACACGGTGAAACCCCATCTCTACTAAAAAAAAAACACACAAAAAAATTAGCTGGGCGTGGTGGCAGGCGCCAGTAGTCCCAGCTACTGGGGAGACTGAGGCAGGAGAATGGCATGAACCCAGGAGGCGGAGCTTGCAGTGAGCCAAGATCACGCCACTGCACTCCATCCAGCCTGGGTGACAGAGCGAGACTCCGATTCAAAAAAAAAAAAAAATTTCCCTAAAAGTACTGTAGTCAGATAACAGAAGCATGTAAAAGAAATAAGATAATTTTTTGTTGAACAATATTTGTATTCAGTTTGCATCTCCACTGGTGAAATATAAATAGAAGGCAGTAGCTATGGAAAATTTCATTTTAAATTATTTGTACTCCAGATGTATAGACAGAGCTAGGATTTTTGCACAATATTAAGCTACTTTTGTTTATATTGAAGATATGTTAAGATTTGTTATTTTTGCATTTTATTCATTACAGCTTTAGCGTGTGTGTGTGTTTAGGAGGTAGTTTTAGGTCTACATTCGGAAATTGCTTATTTAAGCTTCAGGAGTAAATATATTATTTTGTTATTGGATTTTTTTTTTTTTTTTTTTTTTTTTGGAGGCAGAATCTTGCTCTGTTTCCCAGGCTAGAGTGTAGTGGCGAGATCTTGGCTCACTGCAACCTCTGCCTCCCAGGTTCAAGCAATTCTCCTGCCCCAGCCTTCTGAGTAGCTGGGATTACAGGCGCCCGCCACCACGCCTGGCTAATTTTTATATTTTTAGTAGAGGCGGGGTTTTCACCATGTTGGCCAGTCTGGTCTCAAACTCCGGGCCTCAAGTGATCTGCCCACCTTGGCCTCCCAAAGTGCTGGGATTATAGGTGTGAGCCACCACGCCCAGCCTTGAATTCTTAATATAGCATAATTATAGCACTCACATAAAATACAAGTTAAATTTACTTTTTGTGTAACTCCAGAATCAAGTCCATGAAATGTGAATGTCCATTTTTCTTACCTGCTTTATTCTTATTAGGTAAAGCTCGAGGCTTCTTTACAAACCACATGTTCTATTCCTCCAACCTTTATTAAGATGAGAACTCATTGTGATTTTGTGAAGGACTGTGTTATAATCTAAATGTGGGGGATTGAAAAAAAGCCTTTCAGAGGCTTGCTGCCTAGTGAGGAGTAAAGATAAGTCAATGATTATAATTCAGTATAGACTCGTTACAAGTAGTAAAGGAGGCACAAAACACACTGGAATCGAGGGAACAGGGAGAGAGAGTAATTGCACCAAAGAAGACACGGTGTCTGGCAAAACCTCATATGCTATATCTGTTGGAGAACATGCTAAGATACCTGGTAGAGGGTCCTTGAAGTTTGGAATAAGGCAGATACTCTAGATTTGTATCCTAACTCTGCCTTACTAACTTTTCCAACTGGGGTCTAGTTAGTTAATAGGCTCATAATGTAAAACCAGTTTCCTATAGGGTTGTTAAAATTAAATAAAAAAAAGTAAAGCACCATGCCTGGCACATGTTAGGCATTCAGTAAATGCTAATTTCCTCCTCCCTAAAGTTAATATATTTAGGTTAATAGAAGACATTTTACTTGATTAGAATTTGAGTTCTTACAGTTTAGAAGGAAAAATGTTAGTCATTAAATATAATTAGTTGTGTTTTGTTTCTTTTAGATGATTTTCAGACTGCCCAACTATTGGCACTTGTATTGGAATTGTTAACATTTTGTGTGGAGCACCATACCTACCACATAAAGAACTACATTATTAATAAGGATATCCTCCGGAGAGTGCTAGTTCTTATGGCCTCGAAGCATGCTTTCTTGGCATTATGTAAGTGTTAGAATTATTTATCATCTTTATATATTGGCATGTTGGTATTTTTTACATCTTATTGCCCAAATGAAAAGACCACTGATTTACAGATCAAGAGATCTAGGTTCTAATACTAGCTCTGCCACTGATTATGCAGGTTTGCCATGTTGAGCAGGTGTTTTTCTTGACTCTCTTCTTACTTAATATACAGTAAGGGAGTAGAATGTGTCTACAGTGTTATATTCCATTATTAAAACAGCACTTTGATTATTTTACCTTGGATATTTTATAGCAGGGGTGACAGACTACAGCTGAGGCCAGATCCAGCCCATGGCCTATGATTGTACAGCCTACAAGCTGAAACGTTTACGTTTTTAAAAGGTGGCCTGAGAGGAGAGAAATGAATATGGTACAGAGACCATATGTGGCCCACAAAGCCTAAAATATGTACTAGGTGGACCTTTATGAAAACGTTTGTAGACTCTTTTAGAGCAATATAGTCTCATAACAAGATTGTTCTTAGACGTAAGTTTTTCAAAATGACTTTCACAGTGTTCTTAAGACCCTAGTTTGTTAGAGAAAACCATGTTTCTGAATTGAAAATAGGTTAATCCAGAATGTTCTTTATCAAGCAGCAGCCAGACATCTCAGGTAATGAGTTGCCATATGTAAGTGGTCCTTACTGGTAAGTTGTTAGACCAAATTTAGGGGCACCCTAGAGGTTCTGTAAGAGATTTCTGGTGGTAATTTAATTTTTGCCTTTTGGTTTTTAAAGGTAAGTTTGAGTGTTTTGTTGTTGTTGTTGTTGTTGTTGTTGTTTGAAGCAGTCAGTCATGCACTAGAGGCCTGAATATATATCCATTTTTGCTAATCTTCTTTACTTCATTTCTAATTGTTTTGCTTAATTGATTTTTTAAAAATCCTGTAATTACATATTATTAAAATAATTACAAATTTAAAATTTTATTTAAAATGTATAAATAGGCCAGGTGCGGTGGCTCACACCTGTAATCCCAGCACTTTGGGAGGCCGAGGTGGGTGGATCACGAGGTCAGGAAATCGAGACCATCCTGGCTAACACGGTGAAACCCCGTCTCTACTAAAAATACAGAAAATTAGCCGGGTGTGGTAGTGGGCGCCTGTAGTCCCAGCTACTTGGGAGGCTGAGGCAGGAGAATGGCGTGAACCCGGGAGGTGGAGCTTGCAGTGAGTCGAGATTGCGCCACTGCACTCCAGCCTGGGCGACAGAGCGAGACTCCGTCTCAAAAAAAAAAAAAAAAAAAAAGTATAAATAAATAAATGGCCAGGCACAGTGGCTCATGTCTATAATCCCAGCACTTTGGGAGGATGAGGCTGGCAGATCACCTGAGGTCAGGAGTTCGAGGCCAGCCTGGGTAACATGGTGAAACCCCGTCTCTACTAAAAATAGAAAGCTGGGTGTGGTGGTGCACGCCTGTAGTCCCAACTACTTGGGAGGCTGATATCGCGGTGAGCTGAAATTGTGCCATTGCACTCCAGTCTGGGCAACAGAGAGACACTGTCTCCCTACCCAAGAAAAACAATAAATTTTATATTTTATAAAAGCGACATTGCTTTCTTTTAAAATTCATTAAACTTCCTATCAGGGCAACATTATATTCATTTTTCTCGTATACTATCACAGAAAAAGTGAGAACACCAAGGCCAAGTTTAGAGGGGGAGTTTATAGCTCTTTGACTTGTTCTTTTATGTTGATAATAGAGTTTTGTTCAAGTGTAGAAAAGGGGATTTGAGAGCAGAATGGAAAAACTGAATAAATGAATAAATTTAGTTTTATTTTACCAAACATATTAAACACAACTATATTTCATTGATTCAAAAAGTACACTTCTACACATTATCTCTGAAATCAAGATGAGTCTTACAATTAACCTATTTATGCCTAGTGTTCCATTATTGGAACACTGAGCTTGTGGGAGTTATTTATATCCTGCTCAAGGTCATCACCAAGGTCTGATTTTTTTTTTTTTTTTTTACAGAAAAAAATTTGCAACCTCTAGCATGAATGGGTTAATGGCATGTCACTATAATTGGTAGCTTACTCAGTGGCATCTTAGATTTGATTACTATCTTATATCTGGTGTACTAGGAAAATAAGATGGTTATGACCTGGACTTGGCCATCAACGGAATCAGTTCATTAGGAGGAGGGAGTCATGTGAAAATCAAAATGCAACAGTAATAAGCACTATATTGAGGTGTGTTTGGATGCATAGTGGAAATAATTCATTATAATTTAATGAGGCAGATGAAAAATTTCACACGAGTGGTAACTTGAGTTGTGTCTTGGTCATGGGAGAGTATTGCATTCTTGTTAATTGGGTAAAAAAAAAAAAGTGGCATGTGGACAAAGTATACTGGGTCTTTTTTTTCTTTTTTCCTTTTTTTTTTTTTTTTTTTTGAGACGGAGTCTCACTGTGTCGCCTTGGCTGGAGTGCAGTGGCACGATCTTGGCTCACTGCACCTCCACCTCCTGGGTTCAAGCGCTTCTCCTGCCTCAGCCTCCTGAGTAGCTGGGATTACAGGAGCGCACCACCACGCCCAGCTAATTTTTGTATTTTAGTAGAGATGGGGTTTCACCATGTTTGTCAGGCTGGTCTCAAACTCCTGACCTCGTGATCTGCCTGCCTCGGCCTCCCAAAGTGCTGGGATTCAGGTGTGAGCCACGGTGCCCAGCCTACTTGGTCATTTTTAAAGAGAGTCAGGACAATGCAGCTGAAAGGAGAGGACTTTTCTTTAGTTCAGTTCCTCATTTCATTATTTTGCTTGCAGTATTGCAAAGAAAATTTCTCATAATCTAATGAGAACTTTGGAGAGAATCTTAAGTAAATGAAAGTTTGTTGTTGGAAACTAGGTATGTTAGCAAAATCTTAGTTATGTTTCATTGTTGATATTTTCCAAACTGAGTCAGGTTATCATTAAACCTAACTCTTTGAAAGGACTTCTTGCTGTACCTCTCTTCCCAGGGTTGAGGATATATAAGTATCTTCCTAACAAAGATGCCTGTCATTAGGAACAAGCTTTTTAGAACTGGCTTTGTAGTATGCAATAGGAGTTTTTATCAAAGATATCTAAGAACTAAAATAAATTTGAGGAAATTTAAGATACTTGTGGTTCTTCTGAAAAAAGTGTACATTGAAGTATTAGGTATAGTATTTTTTAAAGGAGGGTTTATTGATATTTAAGTTTAGGTGCACATATATAAATGCAGACAGTAATGAGCAGTTAAATGTAACAGTTTGGGGATTTAGGGAGCTTTTAATTTTTTTATATTTGCTGCTGCTTAATTATACTTTGTCATCTTTAAAGAACTAGTTAAGTATGTAGGTGTGTCTTGCAATCATTTCTAAACTCGGTCTTTATAGGCTAGATATCACATGTATCAATTTCCTTGGCCTTACTAAGTTCCTTGGATCTTACATTGTAGCCCTTTAGCTCATACTTTTACATTGTTTGAGGGTGTTTTGTTGTTCTTGTTAAAAACATGGAAATCTTAAAAAGGAATGAAATAAAGCTTTATTATAGAGGCATTTATTCAATTATTAGTTACAAGGTAAAAAGTCACAAATTTATTACATGAAATTCACGTTTTATAAAGTACAGATAAATAGTGTTTTTTTAGAGATGATTGAAACTAAGCACAAGAGGTTCCTGGAAATGTTAATGAAGGTTAGAGATGTGAGTGGAAGCAGAATGTGCTTTACATTGAAAATCCAGTGGCAATGCCAACTTGGCCTATCCTAAAAGCTTTCTCCACTCTACTTGATTTGACTTCCAAGATCTTACTGGTAAAATTTTGAAAGCAGCTTTTTACTCAACAGCAAAGAATAGTGGTTGGATATTTTTGATGCAGGTTTCTTTTAAGGAATGGATTTGAGTGGTAATAATACAAAGTTCTTGATATAAAAATGTAAGAGCAAATGGAAATAAGGACCAAAACAAAAAGACCACTAGAACCTCCTTCTATCTACCCCAGCAGTTTCTGGATAGAAGTGCTCTTGAGGAAGTGCAGTGGTGCCATCTACATTCCTTTGTCTTAGTGAATTTCAGGAAAGGAGTTTTTCACTCACCTAGGAACTACAGTCAGACAAGAGGGGTCAGTGTGTGTGTGTGTGTGTTTGTGTGTTATGGTAGGACACAAGTCTCCACAAAGCCCGCAAAGTTGGAGTACAAATTCTTAAAATAGTAATACTCCTGCCTTAATTATTACAAGTTTAAAATGTGGTCTATTAGCATGAGCTCTGAAGTACTGATTTTTATTCCTAAAAATGGAAATGCCTCAGTAAGTTCCTTTGCCAAATAACCTTAAAAATACAAACTGAAAATATTGTTTTGGGAAAATAAACCCTTGTTAGGCTTTGACTTATCACACAGAAAGATGCCTCTTAGTGTTTAAAATGTCTTAGTTCACCATGAGTATGTTTTTAAAAATATTCAGTAGTTTAAAAAATAAAATGCAATTATTATTCTATAAACTATTTAGAAACTCCCTGCCCAGAGTGTTTCTTAAGAAAGATACACTCTTAAATAAGTTGCATTGTTAAGGCAGTTAATAATCAACTGTACCTAATTGGGCATTCACTTGTGGACCTCTTTTCTGCCAACTAAAGAAAAATTGAGCTGCTTTACTCCTCTGCCTTCCCACCCAGAAACCGTGTCAGCATGGTTGCCTGGCTACCTGCTCATGAAGGACTTGATTAATAGCAAATTGGCAATTTAACGAGCCACTTCCATGATCTCCAAAGAAACCAAAATACAAACACAATATTTAATCTTGCCAACCGAAGACGATGTGACTGCATGAAGTGAGTATGCTTTTTTGCACTGTTTACAATAACTGGGGCATTAACTTACTGATAATTCCATTTAGGTAAAGAGGGCTTTGTTGAAGTCTAGCTGTCTGAGTATATTTGTGTCTTGATGAATGGTGACTTAAGTAACTCCCCATACCTCAAGATGTAAATATACCTTTTAATCTGTAAGTTAAAGCCTAATTAATTATGAAAATGAAAACTAGAAAAAAATTAAAAAGCATACTCGCTACAACAAGCATAGAGGACCACATTTTAAATAACATCCTCTAAATTTATTTTTAAACTATGGCAAGGCAAATTTTGGGTCGTGCAGATTTTTGTGGGTTTATGGCCTTTCTACAGCCACATCCACAAATAAATAAAATTCCATGAACTACAATGCAAAATAGTAAGAGTGTCCAAAAATATTGAAGATCAAATTATACAGTGGATTGCCCTAATAAAACACTGGTTTTTTCTGTTAAGGTGAATATAAAAGGTCATGTTGAATTTTTTCATCTTAAGTAGTGTGATAGGTTCATTCGTTTGTCTTAGCTCTTATTTTAGATCTAAATTACATTTTGGTCATTAGTAACTCGTTTATTTTCAGGATTTTTCTGGCTTTCTAAGACTTGTGTTCTATGATGACATATACTACTTTTAGAAGACATTTTTCTGATAACACTTTCATAATCCTTATCTTTAGGTTCACAGTTCCGGAAGTGCAAACATCATAAATAATTATTGATATGTGTTAGTTTTTTTTTTGTTTGATGGTTATTTTTGTTTGGTAAGTCTAAAGTATGGAAGAGTGGTATGTGATTTAAACAACAATGCCTCTGTGTTTCAGGTGCCCTTCGTTTTAAGAGAAAGATTATTGGATTAAAAGATGAGTTTTACAACCGCTACATAATGAAAAGTTTTTTGTTTGAACCAGTAGTCAAAGCTTTTCTCAACAATGGATCCCGCTACAATCTGATGAACTCTGCCATAATAGAGATGTTTGAATTTATTAGAGTGGTAGGTTATGTATTTTTAATTAGAATTTTCGTTTTAATTGTTTGAGAAAATTGAATATGCATTACCTAGTATTTTGGCTTGAAATTATAATATTTGGAGAGATTTTTTTTTTTTTTTTTTTTTAACGAAAGTACCAAAAGCCTGTGAGAGATTTGATTCAAGCTACATCTTACCTCTCAGCAGCTACAAATCTTTTATAGCAGGGGTCCTCAACCACTTGGCCATGGACCAGTCCATAGCCTGTTAGGAACCAGGCTGCACAGCAGGAGGTAAGCTGCTGGCAAGCAGACATTACTGCCTGAGCTCTACCTCCTGTCAGATAAGCAGCAGCATTAGATTCTCCTAGGAGCATGAACCCTTTGGTTAACTGTGAGGTGGAACAATTTCATCCTGAAACCATGTCCCCCCACTCCCACCCCAGTTGGTGGAAAAATTGTCTTTCATGAAACCAAAAAGGTTAGGGACTGCTGCTTTGTAGGATGGTCACAGTAATCATTTTAAGAAAGCAAAACTACACTTGACAGATAAGCATTTGAATGTGTTTTTCTTAACTTACACATTTCTAAAGACCAATTTCATAATACTCTTTATTCTCTAGTAATGTAATAAGCTAGTGGTTCTCATTGATGCTGTGCAAATTTATCTGGCATGGCTTTTTGTTTGTTTTTTAGAGACAGGGTTTTGCTATGTTGCCCAGCTGGGCTCAAACGATCCTCCCACCTCAGCCTCACAAGTAATTGAGACTGTAGGTGCATACCACAGTACCTGGATGTCATGCTTTTTTTAAAGTTGGGATAAAATAATATAAAACATTAAACTTGCTATTTTAACCATTTTAAAGTATACATTCACATTGTTGGCAGCCATCACCATTATTCATCTCCAGAACTTTTCTGTAACATGCTTTTTTGTGGGAGTGGGGGAGGGGGGTGGGGACAGAGTCTCACTCTGTCACCCAGGCTGAAGTGCAGTGGCATGATCTCGACTCACTGCACCTTCCACCTCCCAGGTTCATGTGATTCTTCTGCCTCAGCCTCTAGAGTAGCTGGGATTACAGACATGCGCCACCATACCCAACTAATTTTTGTATTTTTAGTAGAGATAGGGTCTCACTATGTTGGCCAGGCTGGTCTCAACCTCCTGACCTCAGGTGATCTGCCCACCTCGGCCTCCCAAACTGCTGAGATTACAGGCGTGAGCCTCTTCACCCGGCCTGTGACATGCTTTTAAAATACGCATGGCTGTTGTGTGTTCTCTCTTGTAAGTGGGAACTAAACTTTGAGTACACATGGAAATAAAGGGAACAACAACAGATACCAGAGCCACTTGAGGGTAGAGAGTAGGAGAAGGTGGGGATTGAAAAACTACCTATTGGGTACTGTGCTTACTACCTGGGTGATGAAATAAGCTATACACCAAACCCCTGTGACACGCAGTTTACCCATATAACAAATAATGCACATGGACCCCCTGAACCTAAAATAAAAATTAATTAATAAAACATATATGTCCATGGCCAGGGATAGTGGCTTATGCCTGTAATCCCAGCACTTTGGCAGGCCAAAGTGGGAGGATTGCTTTAGGCCAGGAGTTAGAGACTAGCTTGGGCAACATACCAAGACCCCATCTCTACAAAAATTTTTTGTTAAAACTTAGCCCCATATGGTGGTGCATGCCGATGGTCCTAGCTGCTCGGGAGGCTGAGGTGGGAGGATTGCTTGAGCCCAGGAGTTCAAGGCTGCGGTGAGCTATGATCATACCACTATATCTCAACCTGGGTGCCAGAGCGAGACCCCATCTCTAAAAGATACACATACCCAGCCCGCACATCAGAATCAGAATCACCTAGGGCAAGACCTGGGCATTTACTTTGTAAAGACCCATAGATAGCTGGGTGCAGTGGCTCGCACCTGTAATCCCAGCACTTTGGGAGGCCGAGGCAGGTGGATCACCTGAGATCGGGAGTTCAAGACCAGCCTGACCAACATGGAGAAACCCCATCTCTACTAAAAATACAAAATTAGCCAGGCGTGGTGGTACATGCATGTAATCCCAGCTACTCGGGAGGCTGAGGCAGGAGAATCGCTTAAATCCAGGAGGCAGAGGTTGCAGTGAGCCGAGATCACGCCATTGCACTCCAGCCTGGGCAATAAGAGCAAAACTCCATCTCAAAAAAAAAAAAAAAAAAAAACCATAGATAAATTGGGGACTACTAGGACTACTGTAGTAGCCAGTGTACATTATTCCCTTTTTTATTGTTTGGTTATCTCTAAGATTATGTAATTTTATGAAATTAAGCTATTTTTGGTGGGTATGAATTGATTAAGCCTCATCTTGCTAAAATGACATTTTCCTATCATTTTTTCATTACTATTCTTTTCTGTAGGAAGATATAAAATCATTAACTGCTCATGTAATTGAAAATTACTGGAAAGCACTGGAAGATGTAGATTATGTACAGACATTTAAAGGATTAAAACTGAGATTTGAACAACAAAGAGAAAGGCAAGATAATCCCAAACTTGACAGGTAAATTACCGTATATTTAAACCTATTCGTTCAGCATCAAGTTGCATGGTAGTGGCTTTATTTATTTGATGTTATTTGGCTTGACAAGAAACGGGGAAATCAGCAGATAGCAAATAGAAATTGTAGCTTCCTGTAAGGGTCAACATAAATGTTTCCCTGAAGATTTAGCTGGTTATTAGTATAGTACCTCAGGCATGTATCAAGCTAGATAATGGAAAAAAAAAAAAAGACCAAACAGTGGAAGTGAGGCTTCATGTGTTCAAAATAGAATCAGAGCATTATATTACTTGCTTTGAATTTACAAGTTACTAAGGTTACAAATTATTCTTTAAAATTTTGTACATTAAATACCTGGATTTACATTGATATTTTAATATTTGTAAATTTCATGTTAATTCCCTATGTTAACAAGTTTAATACGTCATCTGTAACGGTACAATTAAGTCCATATATGATTGTATTTACTCTTTCTTCTCTACTCGTAGTATGCGTTCCATTTTGAGGAATCACAGATATCGAAGAGATGCCAGAACACTAGAAGATGAAGAAGAGATGTGGTTTAACACAGATGAAGATGACATGGAAGATGGAGAAGCTGTAGTGTCTCCATCTGACAAAACTAAAAATGATGATGATATTATGGATCCAATAAGTAAATTCATGGAAAGGAAGAAATGTATGTTGAAAAAAAAAATGGGCAAGAGAAAATTAAGGCTTTCTTACTCTAGATTTATTCTTATTTCTTGACAAAATGATTATTTGCTTGGAATATGTGATGCCATGGGGTTTAAAGACTCCATTGCTTTATGAGATGTGACTGAATAGCAGTGTTGTGCAGGCATAGACTAAGTTTTCTTAATTTGAGTTAAATAAGGAATATACTATTTCAGGAAGGGTAGGGATACTGAATATGATTCTGAAGGTTTCACTTCTCTGGAGTAAGATCCAATGAATGGAATTGTGGTTAGTATTTTGGTAAGCTTCATTTGTAAATTGAACTTCAATGTTTCTACCCAGCGTAGTAAGCTAGTTAAATGTTTTAGTGTTACCTCATTTGGGGAAATTTAAAAAAGAATGAGTATGGGGGACAACTATTGACAGTATTCTCATTTTTAGTAAAAGAAAGTGAGGAAAAGGAAGTGCTTCTGAAAACAAATCTTTCTGGACGGCAGAGCCCAAGTTTCAAGCTTTCCCTGTCCAGTGGAACGAAGACTAACCTCACCAGCCAGTCATCTACAACAAATCTGCCTGGTTCTCCGGGATCACCTGGATCCCCAGGATCTCCAGGCTCTCCTGGATCCGTACCTAAAAATACATCTCAGACGGCAGCTATTACTACAAAGGTACATTTTTGGCTCCCATTTTGCCCCCTTTTTTCCCAATTGAAGCTTTCTCAACAATAATTTTAATTAAGATTCCCTTTGGTTACTGCCACCTAGAACTAATTTAACATTCATGAACTAGAGGATGAGGGCCCCCACCACTTGAACTTATATAAAGGTTGAGAAATTTCTGAAAGTTTTTTTATGACCAATCCAAGTCTGAATATAGTGTGAATTTTTACTTGGGTATTTTGCATTTTAGAACTGAAACTTCAAATTCGTATGTCAAAACATTGTTTAAGGTTTTCAGTTATTCTTGAATAAATTTTCCTAACTAATACCCAGATAAAGCCTTTGTGGGGAAATGATAATCCAAATACCTGGATACTTCTAACTTTACTTTGCCAGTTAAGGTTTTTTTTTTTTTTAAGAAAACTAAACATCTACTGTCACTAACATTTCATATAAGAAAGGAACAAGGGCCGGGCTCGGTGGCTCACGCCTGTAATCCCAGCACTTTGGGAGGCTGAGGCGGGTGGGTCACGAGGTCAGGAGATCAACCATCCTGGCTAACATGGTGAAACCCCGTTTCTACTAAAAATACAAAAATTAGCTGGGCGTGGTGGCAGGCACCTGTAGTCCCAGCTACTCTGGAGGCTGAGGCAGGAGAATGGCGTGAACCTGGGAGGCAGAGCTTGCAGTGAGCCGAGATTGCTACTGCAACAGCGAGACTCCATCTCAAAAAGGAACAAAATCTTAATAAGAAAAAGTATAGAAAACATGCAATCTCAGAATAAAACCAGTTTTGGGGGCTCCTTATGCCAACCACCCTTTTCTTTTGAGACATAATATATTTATTGATTATTGGGCTAGCAGACTAGCAGTTAAAAGACTGACATTTGGGAATCACTGATGTAAATCAGACACGTAATGCCCATTCAGTCCTTTTTTTTCTGGCATGAGCTGGAGATTCCTAACAGCCAAGAAGTGAATCTGAGACACGCCAAAATGAAGAGGCAGGCTTGAGAGCAGAGCAGTGTGAATTTCTCCCTTAGCGTCTAAATAAAGCAAGCGGCAGCCGAGCGCGGTGGCTCACGCCTGTAATCCCAGTGCTTTGGGAGGTCGAGGCGGGCGGATCACGAGGTCAGGAGATCCGAGACCATCCTGGCTAATACGGTGAAACCCCGTCTCTACTAAAAATACAAAAACATTAGCCGGGTGTGGTGGCGGGCACCTGTAGTCCCAGCTACTCAGAAGGCTGAGGCAGGCGAATAGTGTGATCCTGGGAGGTGGAGCTTGCAGTGAGCTGAGATGGGGCCACTGCACTCCAGCCTGGGCGACAGAGTGAGACTCTGTCTCAAAAAATAAATAAAGCAAGCGGCAATGGTTTCTGGTGAAGGAGCAGGGCTAAAAGGAAACCCAGATGAAATGAGGAAGAGTCAGGGTAGAACTGCTTTCCTAACATCTAATAGAAAGCCTGTCTACCCTCATTTCTGGTTGTCTCTATCTGCTGCAGTTTTCATTTTGGTACTTTTTTTTTCTTTTTTTTGAGACAGAGTCTCAGTCTGTCACCCAGGCTGGAGTGCAGTGGCGTGATCTTAGCTCACTGCAATCTCCACCTTCCAGATTAAAGCGATTCTTGTGCCTCAGCCTCCCGAGTAGCTGGGATTACAGATGTGCACCACCACGCCTGGCTAATTTTTTAATTTTATTAGAGACAGGGTTTCACCATGTTAATTAACAGGCCAGGCTGGTCTCGAACTCCTGTCCTCATGTGATCCCTCCGCCTCAGCCTCCCAAAGTGCTGGAATTAGCCTCATTTTTATACTATTTTAGACTTTATGTTTAAAAAAACTTTAATGTGCTATTAAGTCTTGAAACATTTTTCATTCATTTTCTAACTCCTGGGTAATTTGCTAGGATTATAAACTACTTAAATTTTTTTGCTTTAGTTTGGGTGCAGTGGCTCATGCCTGTAATCCCAGCACTTTGGGAGTCCAAGGTAGGTGGATCGCCTGAGGTCAGGAGTTCAAGACCAGGCTGGCCAACATGACAAAACCCTGTCTCTAGTAAAAATACAAAAATTAGCCAGGCATGGTGGCAGGTGCCTGTAATCCCAGCTACTCGGGAAGCTGAGGCAGGGAGAATTGCTTGAACCCGGGAGGTGGAGGCTGCAGTGAGCCGAGATCACACCGCTGCACTCCAGCCTGGGTGACATAGCGAGACTCCGACTTGGAAAAAAAATTTTTTTGCTTTAATTCTAATTAACTCAAAGTTTTCCCTTATTGTAAAAAAGTATGCATGTTTATTACTGGAAATTTAGAAAATATGTAAACATAATGAATTCAAGTTTAACGCAGTCCCACCACCCAGAAATAACCACCGTTACTACGTTGGTAGGATCTATTTTCTTTCTCTAGCCAGAAAACACCAGTGTGTTTATATGTTTTGTTTTCTGTTCTTTAAATAATCCTTATTTCTGAACAGGGAGGCCTCGTGGGTCTGGTAGATTATCCTGATGATGATGAAGATGATGATGAGGATGAAGATAAGGAAGATACGTTACCATTGTCAAAGAAAGCAAAATTTGATTCATAATAATGGCAACGGCCTAGGATCAGTACCTGTTGAAAAAAACTGGTTCTCCACCCCTCCCCCATACAAAATCCACAACAAAGCGCAGTGGTCTCTTGTGAATGACTGACACAGATCAGCCTCTTACACTTGACTTCTGCTCATCAAGTGCCAATTCAATGGAGCAGGAGGAGGGGATATCCTACATTTAGGGGAAAGACTTAAGCCTTTGAGCTCTCCAGCTTGGACCACACATTGCCCTTTTCTCAGGGAAGGAAATGGAAACAAAAAGCCAACAGGGCAGGGGTTTTGTAAGTGGAACTCTGGATTGACTGGTCAGTTGCTACAATCAGAATATGCTTTCTTGGACCATGTTTGAGACTCAGAAGAATGGGCCTTTCTGCCATAATTCTTCACTAGTCAAGAATGCCAGCAGTTTCTTTGTATAAAGAGACCTGCCTTTAAAATCATACATTCTGAACATTTTAGTCAAGCTACAACAGGTTTGGAAAACCTCTGTGGGGGAGGGGCGAGTATAAAGTTTTCCTCTTTTTTATCTGTTCCCTTTGCCCTTCAAACTGCAGATTTTTTTTTTAAGTGGGGACTTCTCCCTACTTGATTAAAGATTGAGTGGAATTCTAGATGTGGTCATTTGTGTCATAATTTTTTTGTTTTATTTTGTTTTTGATTTTTTTTTTCCTCCCCTGAGTGTATGCTTAGTTGTTGAGTATATATATTTGGGACCATTAAAACTTTTTTTGATGTAATATAACCTAACGCGTTGTGCTGGTACCTGTTTTACCATGTGTAATTTTTGTTCTACATCACAGTTCTTAATTTGTTTAGAGTTTTATGAAAGATGGTATAGTTTTTATTGACAAAAGCAAAGTAATCTTACAACTATGTGCATACAAAAGCAATACTATTTTGTGACTAAATATTTTATATTAAAATTTACATCAGCAACTGTCGTGAGAATTCAGGGAAATAGAGTGGAATTTAAAACTTCAACAGTTTTGTTAAATCTAGAAACATGAAATTAGTATTCCAAAGAGATTCTGAAATTTCTTTTCTTGGGGAAATGACGGTACATTAAATCAAAATTGAGGATGGATGATTTAAAAACATTTGACTTTTGAATAATAAAAAGAAAAGTGAAGAGTAAGAGAAATTGTATTAGTTGTATGTTTCTTGTTTTTGTTTTTAACTACTCCCTTTGGAATACCAGTTTGACTTGTAAGTGGTGGTTTCTAAATAAATACCTGGCCAGAGGACCATCACCTGTCACCTTATTAAAACAGTATTTTTAAATAGGTTCTTTTTGTTGTCTTAGATGTGATCAAATTATTTCAAGGAAAATGAAACTAATTCTACTTACCCTCACTTTTTAAAGTGAAGAGCTTAGAACTTAAGAATATATTTTCACATGTTAATAAAACTTCATATCCAGGAAAGGATGCTATTTTAAGTATCATATACTTCAACTGAGTATCTAGCAAGCGCTGTGTGTTTCTCTGTCTTGTCTTGTTTATTCCTCAGTAAATTACAATGGTCGTACCAAAAACAAGACTATACTGCATAGTTGGATAGAAAACCAGAAAGTGTCAACTTGCTACAGTCATTAAAAGTTTTATTATTGGCTGATAATTTTTTTTTTAACAACAAAAACTTTGGGTGCTTAATTATGAGATTATATCTCACTACAGTATAGATCTAATTCGGAGGCACAAGTTTTGGCTATTAATAATTGAAGTTAATCAACTTATCTTGCAAATAAAGAGAAGAAAAACTCTTAGGATCTAAGCCAATTATATTATGTCTTCCTTTTTTACCTAGAAAGCCCCATGGTCAAGTAATGTTTCTGCCTTAAACATACAATTTAAAACTGACCTTTCTGGGTGATTCTTGAAACACTTGTCTTGGTATTCTGCAAGTTCTTAGATGGAGGGAAGAACTTGCATCACTTGCTTTCATTTTGTGGTCCAGTATATTAACTGCTGGCCTTCCACAGTTAAGAGATGACTTTTCATCGGTGGACTTTTGTGTTCCCTTAGTTATTCGTGATTATGGTTACTGAAATAGAAACCTGACACAAGTGTTCCTAAAACAGCAGGAGAAATGAGGTTAGAAATAGCTTGTCATCTTATGAAGGAATACTGTTAGAAAGAAATTGCTAGAAATACAACACTACACACAGTTCCATATGACTCAAAAGTCCATACTTTGTTTCACTCTGTCACCCAGTCTGGAGTGCAGTGGTATGACCATGGCTCACCGCAGTCTTGACCTCCCAGGCTCAACTGATCCTCCTGCCTCAGCCTCCCAAGTAGCTGGGACCAAAGGGACACCACCATGCCTAGCTAATTGGTTATTTTTTGTAGAGACGGGATCTCCCTATGTTGTCCTGGTCTCAAGTGGTCCTCCTGCCTTGGCCTCCCAAAGTGCTGTGATTACAGGTGTGAGCCATCATGCCTGACCAAAAGTCCAAACCCTTAATCATAGATACTATCTTGGTAACCGACAAGAATGTAGTTAAAAATTATTTCCCACCTTAACAATACCAATTGGTTCTTTCGGTCATTTTGCAGTGTTTAAAATGAAAACATTTTCATCTCCCAGAGTGAACTCAACAGTTTCTGAAAAAGATTTTATAATTATTGCAGGAAACACCTTGACATCTTTTTAATAGAATGATGTGTCTTTTTTTCTGCCCAATTATACTCAGATCTTGCATCTAATTTTTCCCAGAACTCCAATTTGCAAGTCAATCTTTTTGAATTTGGAAATGCAGGGGAGGCATGGAGCAGGGGAAAACATTCCCTACTATTTGTTCTTAATTAACAATTGGTCATTGTAAAGGCTGCAAGATTAGAATGGCAACAAGTTTAAACTGGAAGATTTAAGTGGAAATTTTTTCAGGTTGTCAGCAGATTTCTGATATTTAACCATAAATAACTGCTAAAGCGGCGTTGTCAGAGTTCCTTTTGGAGGAAAATTTAGGCCTTCAAAATTCTTTTATTCAGATTATATTAAATTTTTCTGACAATGTTATTTCAAGAAAGATTATAGACATTTTTATGTATGGACTTATCTACCATTACACTGGGGCTTTGAGAGCATATGAGGAAATGAGTCATCAGTATGTTGTGATTCCCAATGCTAATTCAGTTTTTATTTCTTTAGCCTTAATACCTTATTTTGGCTTTGTAGAGTGATAAATCTGAAAGAAAACTGTAGAGATCCTCTTTTCAGCTGAGTATGTTAACGCTGGAGTCAAATGTCTCGTTTCTTCAAATAGTTCTTGTTGGAGACACAACGTTCCCTTGACCCTTTTTCAGTCTCCTGGATAAAAGGTTCTTCCATGGACTCAGAGGAAATAGTGTTTACTTCAACATGATGCCAGATAGGCTTTTGTTTATTTAATTTCCTCTGCCTCCTACCATTTCAAAGAAAGTGCTCTGGTATAAGTAACATCCTACCTGCAGATTTATTGGATCCTTTTTCTTTCTCTATTATTTGACACTGAGGCAGCATTAGCTACCAACCACTGTTTTTTTGATATCTTTGTCTTGGTTTCTACACGTGTTTTAACTTTTTTTTTTTTTTTTTTTTTTGGAGATGGGGCCTCACTCTGTTGCCCAGGCTGGAGTGCAGTGGGGCGAGCACAGCTCACTGCAGCCTTGACCTCCTGGGTTCAAGCAATCCTCTTGTCTCAGCTTCCCGAGTAGCTGGAACTAGTTATGTGACACCACGCCTGGCTGATTTTTGTATTTTTTTGTAGAGACTGGGTTTCACTATGTTGCCCAGAGTGGTGGTGATTAAGAGACAGGGTCTCGCTCTGTTGCCGAGGCTGGAATGCAGTGGCACAATCATCACTCATTACAGCCTTGAACTGGCCTCAAGCAATCCTCCTGCCTCAGCCTCTCTAATAGCCAGGACTCTCTAGTAGCTGGGACTACAGGTGTGTGCCACCATGGGTTTTGTTTGTTTGTTTGTTTGTTTTAAGAGATGGGATCTCACTATGTTGCCCAGGCCAGTCTCAAATTTGATGTCTCCATTCTCTACCCCTTCAATGCTGGGATTCATTGGGGTTCCACCTTTGTGCAGTCAACTTCCCAAGCTCTGACCAGACCACATTTCTTGTTAGGTCCTTGACACAATCATGCTGTGCCCTAAAGGATCTGCCCTTACCTGCACTGTGCCCCTTTTCTTGAGTGCTCTCTTTTCTCTGCCTTGACTGCTGATGAACTTAAATTCTTTCAACATTCAAAAGTGATCCCCTGATACCCCCACTCCTTTCTTGAAGGAAGGGGCTATATCCTTTTCAACTTTGTATCCCTAGCATATAGCATGATACTGAACCCACAGGCAGATTTGGGGTAATCTGAGTAAATGAAGGAAAGACTGAATAATGTGCACACAGAATACAGACTAGGAAAGCAGCTGATGCTCTTAAACAGTCAAGAGTTTGACTTATTCTTGACCACGAAATTTCCTATCCTTTGTACCCATGAGCCATAGGGTAATTCTTTTTTCTTTTGTTAATGAACTGCAGCTAGAAAGAGACCTTGGGGTAATTCTAAAAGCCCAAAATACCCCCTTGGCATAACATTTGTTGAATCAACAATTCCTACAATCCCACTTCTTTAAGCTTTCCTGGTTTATTCATCTCTGCCCCAGCACCTCTAACTCCTTAGCTCAGCGTTCATTTTGGTCATAGGTCTTTACCCCTAAGTAGGACTTTCATCACCAGATCTAGTATGAGCTGGTTAGTTCCTCAATACCTGGGCCACAGGCCAGTAGCAGTCCATGGTTAGGAACTGGGCCACACCACAAGATGTGAGCAGCAGGCGAACGAGCGAAGCTGTATCTGTATTTACAGCCACTCCCTATTGCTTGCATTACCACCTGAGCTCCACCTGTGAGATCAGCAGTGGCATTAGATTCTTATAGGACCGCAACCCTATTGTGAACTGCACAGGCGAGGGATCTGTCACTGTCTCCCATCACCCCCAGATGGGACGGTCTGGTTGCAGGAAAATAAGCTTGGGGCTCCCACTCATTCTACATTATGGTGAGTTGTATAATTATCTCATATATAACAATGCAATAATAGAAATAAAGTACACAATAAATGTAAGTGCACTTGAATCATCCCAAAACCATCCTGCCACCCACCCTGGTCTGTGGGAGAATTGTCTTCTATGAAACCAGTCCCTGGTACCAAAAAGGTTGGGGACCACTGCTCTAAAGGAAGGTGAGGAAATAATAATACTTTATTAACCAACCTCCAAGATAATTCTGATTGGCTTATACTGTGAGAGGTAAAAATCTCCAAAACTAAGAGCCCAGAAATATTTGGCCTTTGGAATGCTTGGGGTGGCTTTCAACAAGGTAGAAAATGAGGAATTAATGAAAACTTTTAACCCAAAACCCCCAATTCAAGCCCTTCAAGGGCCTACTTTGGAAGACTGGAATGGGATAGGGGGTTGGGGTGCAAAATAAAAGAAGCTAAATCAGCACTCAGGAAATCCCACAATATGTGTTCCATGCTTGTATATTGATTGATAAATTGATTCTAAGAACGTTTTTCCTGGTAAGACAGCAGTGAAAAGTGGACAAAGTGGAATAGCAAGAGCATAGAAAGGCCTGGGTTTAAATTCTTACTCTGCTAGTAAGATCTTAGGCAAGCTCCTTTAGCCTTGGTTTTCTCATTTCTGATAGGAATAATATCCACAAAACAACATGAGGGCTGTGGAATATATGTATATATAAAACAGCTATCCCAATGGTAGGTACTCAATAAGCAGTAGCTATTTAATATATATTAATATAGTCCAAACAAGTCTGAAAATTACCTACTTTTAGGAGTCATTCATAGTCTATGCAGTGGGAATTAATATATTTATTAAGATTATACATCCATAAATGGCTGAGTGAGGAACGTGGCAAATCTCTCCCCAAATAGCAATGTTAAAACAGCAAAATTGCCTGGGCACAGTGGCTCACACCTGTAATCCCAACACTTTGGGAGGCCAAGGCAAGAGAATTGCTTGAGCCCAGGAGTTTGAGACCAGCCTGGGCAACATGGCAAAACCCTGTCTACAAAAAATACAAAAATTAGCTGGGCATGATAGTGTGCCTGTAGTCCCAGCTATCTGGAGGCTGAGGTGGGAGGATCACTTAAGCGGGGGAGGTTGAGGCTGCAGACAGCCGTGATCTCACCACTGTACTCCAGCCTGGGTGACAGAGACCCTGTCTCAAAAAACAAAACAGCAAAATTGCCAAAACCAACCATTTCAGAACTGTAGAAATCAACCAAAGACATATAACAAATTAAGAAAAGTTAAGAATCTTGATGGGCCGGGTGCAGTGGCTCACACCTGTAATCCCAGCACTTGGGGAGGCCGAGGCAGGCAGCCTGCTTGAGCTCAGGAGTTCGAGACCAGCCTGTCCAACATGGTGAAACCCCACCTCTACAAAAAATAAAAAAATTAGCTGGGCATGGTGGCACATCCCTGTACTTCCAGATACTGCGGAGGTTGAGGTAGGAGGATCACCTCAGCCCAGGGAGTCAAAGCTGCAACAAGCTGTAATCATGCCACTGTACTCCCACTTGGGTGACAGAGTGAGACCCTGTCTCAAAAAATAATAATCTTGGGTAAGAACAGTGGGAGTCTATCTAGAATTTTGGCCCGGAGCTACTCCCATCCCCCAAAGCTACTCCCATCCCCCGAAGCCACCTTACTTCCCCACTCCCAACCCCTCAGTCAACCAGCTAGGTAGTTCTACTAAGCAGGATAGACTTCATTTGGAGTGGAGGGAAAAAACACATCCCTAGTTGTTCACAGAAGCAGTAGCTTGACCAAGAAAAAAAAGAAGACTCAGATTATTAACATCAGAAATAAAAGACATTTGGTTGGGACATTACTATCAACCTTGAAGATTGGTAGTGTGAATAATTGTATGCCAGTAAATTAGGTAACTCAGATGAAATGGAGACATTCTTAGAGACAAACTTCTGAAAATAACTCACGAAGAAACACTATTTGAAGAGATCTATAACAAGTGAAAAGATTGAATTAGTAATCCAAAAGACTATCCCACACACAAGAAAACCCTGGAGTCCAGATGGCTTCATTACTGAATTTTACCAATTCTTCACAAACTTCCAAAAAACAGAAGAGGAGGGATCACTTCCCAAGTCATTCTGTGAGATCAGTATTACCCTAATAACAAAATCCAGACAAAGATATCACAAGAAGAGGAAGCTACAAAATATCTCTGGATAAGGCCAGGCGCGGTGGCTCATGCCTGTAATCCCAGCACTTTGGGAGGCCGAGGCGGGTGGATTACGAGGTCAGGAGATTGAGACCACGGTGAAACCCCGTCTCTACTAAAAATGCAAAAAAAAATTAGCTGGGTGTGGTGGCGGGCGCCTGTAGTCTCAGCTACTCGGGAGGCTGAGGCAGGAGAATGGCGTGAACCCGGGAGGCGGAGCTTGCAGTGAGCCAAGATTGCGCCACTGCACGCCAGCCTGGGCGACAGCAAGACTCCGTCTCAAAAAAAAAAAAAAAAAAAAAAAAAATCTCTGGATATGGTTGCAAAAATTCTCAACTAAATACTAGGACACTGAATCCAGCAACAAAGAATTATATACCATGACCAAGTGGGATTTATCCTAGGAATGCATGGTTGGTTTAACATCTCTAAATCAATTAATGTAATAAGCCGTATCAAAAGATTAAAATACGAAACCACATGATTATCTCAATAAATGCAGAAAAAGCATTTGACAAAATTCAACGCCATTTCATGATAAAAACGCTACACAAACTCAACCAGATAAAGATCATCTAAGAAAAATCTAGAGTTAACATGATAATGGTGAAAGACTAGATGTTTTCCACCTAAAATCAGAAACAAGAAGTGTCTCTTGCCTCTTCAACATGGTACTGCAGGTATTAGCCAATTTAGGTAAAACAATTAAATGAAAAGCATCAGATTAGAAAGGAAAAAGTAGCTGGGTGCAGTGGCTCACCCCTGTGATGCCAGCACTTTGGAAGTCCAAGGAGGGTGGATGGCTTAAGCCCAGGAGTTCCACACCAGCCTGGCCAACATGGCAAAACCCCTTCTCTACAAAAAATATTTAAAAAAATTAGTAGCCGAGTGTAGTTGTGCATGTCTGTAATCCCAGCTACTCCGGAGGCTGAGGCAGGAGAATCACTTGAACCTAGGAGGCGGAGGTTGCAGTGAGCTGAGATCGCACCATTGCCCTTCAGCCTGGGCAACAGAGTGAGACTCCGTCTCAAAAAAAAAAAAAAAAAAAAAAAATTAGCTGGACATGGTGGCATGCACCTGTTGGTCCCAGCTACTCAAAAGGCTGAGGTGGGAGAATCACTTGAGCCCAGGAGGCAGAGGAGATTGCAGTCAGCCAAGAGCACACCGCCATACTCCAGCCTGGGCAACAGAGCGAGACCCTGCCTCAAAAAAAAAAAAAAAAATGGAAGAAGTAAAGCTGTTTGTAGATGTTTGTGGATGCCATGATCTTGCACGCAAAGTCCTAGGGAATTCATACAAAACTTTTAGAACTATAAGCAGGTTCAGCAAAGTTGCAGATGTAACATCAACATACAAAAATCAGTTGTATTTCTGGGGCTGGGCGCGGTGGCTCACGTCTGTAATCCCAGCACTTTTGGGAGGCCAAGGCAGGCAGATCACGAGGTCAGGAGATCAAGACCATCCTGGCTAACACGGTGAAACCCTATCTCTACTAAAAAATACAAAAAAGTAGCCGGGCATTGTGGCGGGTGCCTGTAGTCCCAGCTACTTGGGAGGCTGAGGCAGAAGAATGGCATGAACCTGGGAGGTGGAGCTTGTAGTGAGCCAAGATCGTGCCACTGCACTCCAGCCTGGGCAACAGAGCGAGACTCCGTCTCAAAAAAAAAAAAAAAAAAGAAAAAAAAAAGGCTGGGCGCGGCGGTTCATGCCTGTAATCCCAGCACTTTGGGAGGCCAAGGCGGGCAGATCACCAGAGGTTGGGATTCACGACCAGCCTGACCAACATGGAGAAACCCCATCTCTACTAAAAATACAAAGTTAACTGGGCGTGATGGCGCATACCTGTAATCCTAGCTACTTGAGAGGCTGAGGCAGGAGAATCGCTTGAACCTGGGAGGCAGAGGTTGTGATGAGCTGAGATCACGCCATTACACTCCAACCTGGGCAACAAGAGACTCAAAAAAAAAAAAAAAAAAAAAAAAAGTTGTATTTCTATACACTTGCAATGAATAATCTGAAAATTAAGACAATTCCATTTACAATAGCATAAAGAAAAATAAGATACAAACATACTTAACAAAAGAAGTCCAAAAGTTTATACCCTGAAAGCTAAAAAAACATTGTTGAAAGAAATTAAAGTTTTGTTTGTTTGTCTGGGGACAGAGTCTTGCTCTGTCACCCAGGCTGGAGTGCAGTGGCGCGATCTCAGCTCACTGCAACCTCCACCTCTTAGGTTCAAGCGATTCTCGTGCCTCAGCCTCCAGAGTAGCTGGGATTACAGGTGCACTCCACTACACCAAGCTGTTTTTTTGTATTTTTAGTAGAGATGGGGTTTCTCCATGTTAGCCAGGCTGGTCTCAAACTCCTGGCCTCAAGTGATCCGCCTGCCTCAGTCTCCCAAAGTGCTAGAATTACAGGCATGAGCCACCAGGCCTGGCCAAAATTAAAGATTTAAATAAATGGAAATGCATCCCATGTTTATGGATTGAAAGATTAATATTGTTAAAATGGCAATATTCCACAACTTGATCCACAGACAGAATGCAATCTCCATCAGAATCACTAGCTGACTTATTTGTAGATGTTGAAAAGCTGCTTCCAGAATTCATCTGGAACTGCAAAGGTCTCAAAATAGCTAAAACAATCTTAAAAAAAAAAAAAAAAAAAAAAAAAAAAAAAAGTCGTAGGAGGACCCACACTTCCAAATTTCAAAACTTACTACAAAGCAAGAGTAATCAAGACAGTGTCGTACTAGCATATAAAATAGAGATCAATTGAAATGGAAGAGAGAGTTCAGAAATAAAACCATGTGTCTATGGTCAACTGATTTGCAACACGGATATTGTTACAAGCTGAATTGAGTACACCTAAAATTCGTATGTTGAAGTCCTAACCCCCAGTCCCTCAGAGTGTGATGGTATTTGGAGACAAGGTCTTTAAAGAGGTAACTAGTGGCGTGTGCCTGTAGTCCCAGCTACTTGGGAGGCTGAGGCAGGAGAATCGCTTGAACCCAGGAGGCAGAGGCTGCAGTGAGCCAAGATCGCGCCACTGCACTCCAGCCTGGCGAAAGAGCAAGACTCTGTCTCAAAAAAAAAAAAAAAAAAAAAAAAAGTACCTAAATTGAGTCATTGGGGTATACTTTTAAGAGGAAATTAGGACACAGACAGACACAGAAGGAAGATTATGTGAAGACATAGGGAAGAGAACCCGACCATCTAGAAGCCAAGGAGAAAAGTCTCAGAAGAAACCAATCCTGGTAACACCTTGATCTTGGACTTCCAGACTCCAGATTTGTGAAGAAATACATTTCTGTTGTTTAACCCACCCAGTCTGTGGTATTTTGTTATGGTAGCTCTAGCAAACTAATACCTGTTTTTTTTTTTTGAGACGGAGTCTCACTCTGTCGCCCAGGCTGGAGTGCAGTGGCCCGATCTCGGCTCACTGCAAGATCCACCTCCCGGGTTCACACCATTCTCCCACCTCAGCCTCCCGAGTAGCTGGGACTACAGGCGCCCGCCACCACGCCCAGCTAATATTTTGTATTTTTAGTCGAGACAGGGTTTCACTGTGTTAGCCAGGATAGTCTCAGTTTCCTGACCTCGTGATCTGCTCGCCTTGGCCTCCCAAAGTGCTGGGATTACAGGCGTGAGCCACCGCGCCCAGCCACTAATACGTATTTTAATATCAAGAGTAGATCTAGAGAACAGAATCTTTTTTTAAATTTTTAATTGTTATGGGTACATAGTAGGTATATATATTTATAGGGTATATGCAGGTATTTTGACACTGGCATAAAATGTGTAATAATCACATCAGGGTAAATGGGGTATCCATCACCTCAAACATTTATCCTTTGTGTTACAAACAATCAAATTATAGTCTTTGTTATTTTTAAATGTACAATTAAATTCTTATTGAGTACAGTCATCAAATGTTGTGCCATCAAATACTAGATCTTAGATCTTTTTTTTTTTTTTTTTTTTTTGAGACAGGGTCTTGCTCTGTCACCAGGCTGGAGTACAGTGGTGTGATCACAGTTCACTGCAGCCTCAATTTCTCCGGCTCAAGTGATCCTTCCACCTCAGCCTCCCAAGTGGCTGGGACTACAGGTGTGTGCCACCGTGCCCAACTAATTTTATGTTTTGTAGAGAGGGAGTCTCACTGTGTCGCCTAGGCTGGTCTTAAACTCCTGGGCTCAAGTGATTCTCCCACCTTGGCCTCCCAAAGTGCTAGGATTACAGGCATGAGCCACTGCACCCAGCCCCTAATTTTTTGTACCCATTAACCATCTCCACCCTCCCCACCCCAACCCCCTTACTACCCTTCCCGGCCTCTGGTAACCATCCTTCTACTCTCTTATCCATGTTCAAATGTTTTCATTCTTAGCTCCCACAAATAAGTGAGGACATGTGAAGTTTCTCTTTCCGTGCCTGGCTTATTTCACTTAATGACCTCCAGTTCCATCCATGTTGTTGCAAATGACAGGATCTCATTCCTTTTTATGACTGAATAGTGCTCCATTGTGTATATGTATAGCACACTTTGCTTATCCATTTGTCTGTTGATGGACACTTAGGTTGCTTCCAAATCTTGGCTATTGTGAACGCAGCTGCAACAAACATGGGAGTGCAGAGATCTCTTCATTATGCAAATTTCCTTTCTTTTGGGTATATACCCAGCAGTGGGATTGCTGGATCATATGCTAGCTCTATTTTTAGGTTTCAGGTTTTGTTTTGAGACAGAGTTTCACTCTTGTCGCCCAGGCTGGAGTGCAGTGGCGCCATCTCAGCTCACTGCAACTTCTGCCTCCTGGGTTCAAGTGATTCTCCTGCCTCAGCCTCCTGAGTAGCTGGGATTACAGGTATGTGCCACCATGCCCGGCTAATTTTGTATTTTTAGTAGAGATGGGATTTCACCATATTGGCCAGGCTGGTCTTGAACTCCTGATGTCAGGTGATCCGCACGCCTCGGCCTCCCAAAGTGCTGGATTACAGGCGGACCCACCACACCTGGCCTTAATTTTAGTTCTTTGAGGAACCTCCAAACTGTCCTTCATAGTGTTTGCGTGAATTTACAATCCCACCAACAGTGTACAAGGATTCCCATTTCTCGATATCCTTGCCAGCATTCATTATTACCTGTCTTTTGGATAAAAGCCATTTTAACTGGGGTGAGATTATATCTCACTGTAGTTTAATTTGCATTTCTCTGATGATCAATGATGTTGAACACCATATGTATATGGAGAGAGAGAGAGAGAGAGAAAGAGAGAGAGAGAGAGAGAGAGAGAGAGAGAGGGAGACTGGCTCTGTCACCCAGGCTGGAGTGCAGTGGTGTGATCATGGCTCACTGCAGCCTCCGCCTCCCAGCTCAAGCCATCAGCTGGGACTACAGGCATGCACCACTATGCCCAACTAATGCTTTTTGTTTTTTGTTTTCTTGTAGAGTTGGGAGTCTCACCACGTTGCCCAGACTGGTCTTGAACTCCTAGGCTCAAGTGATCTGCCTGCCTCGGCCTCCCAAAGTGTTGGGATTATAGGCATGAGCCACCGTGCCCTGCCAAGCACCATTGCATATAACTGTTTACCATTTGTATGTCTTCTTTTGAGATATGTCTATTCAAATCTTTCGCCTATTTTTAAGCTGGATTATTAGATTTTTTTCCTATGGAGTTGTTTGAGCTCCTTATATATTCTGGTTATTAATCTCTTGTCAGATGTGTAGTTTGCAAATATTTTCTCCCATTCTCTGGGTTGTCTCTTCACTTTGTTGTTTCTTTTGCTGTGCAGAAGCTCCTTAACTTGATGTGATCCTATTTTGTCCATTTTTGCTTTGGTTGCCTGTACTTGTGGGTATTATTCAAGACAGTCCAATGTTTTGGAGAGTTTCCTCAATTTTGTTTTGTAGTAGTTTCATAGTTTGAGGTCTTAGATTTAAGTCTTTAATCCGTTTTGATTTGATTTTTGTACAGGGCAAGAGATAGGGATCTAGTTTCATTCTTCTGCACATAGATAGCCAATTTTCCCAGCATCATTTATTGAACACTCTCTTTTCCCCAGTGTATGTTTTTGGCACCTTTGTAAAAAATGAGTTCACTTTGGATTTACAGATTTGTTTCTGGGTTCTCTATTCTGTTCCATTGGTCTATGTGTCTGTTTTTATGCCAGTACCATGCTGTTCAGTTATTATAGCTCTGTAGTATAATTTGAAGTCAGGTAATGTGATTCCTTCAGTTTTGTTCTTTTTGCTTAGGATAGCTTTGGCTATTCTGGGTCTTTGTAGTTGCATATAGATTTTAGGATTTTTTTTGTCTATTTCTGCAGAGAATGTTGGTATTTTGATAGAGATTGCATTTAATATGTAGGTTGCTTTGGATAGTATGAACATTTTAATATTGATCCTTCTAATCTATGAATATGAAATATCTTTCCTTTTTTTGCATCCTCTTTAATTTCTTCCATCACTGTTTTATAGTTTTCATTATAGAGATCTTTCACTTCTTTGGTTAATTTCTAGATGTTTAATTTTATTTGTAGCTATTGTAAATGGAATTACTTTCTTGATTTCTTTTTCAGATTGTTTATTGTTGGCATATAGAAATGCTACTGATTTTTGTACATTGATTTTGTATCCTGTAACTTTATTGAATTTATCAGTTTTAATAGCTTTTTAGTGGAGTCTTTAGGTTTTTCCAAATATAAGATCATATCATCTGCAAACAAGGATAATTTGACTTCTTCCTTTCTAATTTGCATGCTCATTATTTCTTTCTCTTGTCTGATTGCTCTAGCTGGGACTTGCAGTACTAGGTTGAATAGCAGTGGTGACAGTGGTCATCCTTGTCGTGTTCCAGATCTTAGAGAAAAGGCTTTAAGTTTTTCCCCATTCAATATGATACTAGCTGTGGGTCAGTCATGTATAGCTTCATTATATTAAAGTATGTTCCTCCTATACCCAGTTTTTTGAAGGCTTTTATCATGAAGGGATGTTGAATTTTATCAAGTGCTTTTTCAGCATCAATTAAAATGATCCTATGGTTTTTGTTCTTCATTCTGTTGATACGCTGTATCGTATTGACTGATTTGCATATGTTGAACCATCCTCGCATCACTGGGGTAAATCCCATTTGGTCAGGATGAATGATCTTTTTAATCTGTTGTTGAATTCAGTCCTAGTATTTTGTTGAGGATTTTTGCATCAGTGTTCATCAGGGATATTAGCCTGTAGTTGTCTTTCTTCTTTCTTCCTTTCTTTTTCTTCCTTTTTTTTCTTTAATGAGTCTTTGTCTGCTTTTGGTATCATGGTAATACTGGCCTCTTAGAATGAGTTTGGAAGTATTCCCTCCTCCTGTATTTTTCAGAATAGTTTGGGTGGTTGGTATCAGTTCTTCAAATGTTTGGTAAAATTTAACCGTGAAGCCATTGGGTTCTGGGCTTTTCTTTGCTGGGAGACTTCACTGCAGCTTTGATCTTGTTACTTGTTATTGGTGACCTGTTCATGTTTTGGATTTCTTCATGGTTCAGTCTTCGTAGGTTGTATGTATCTAGGAATTTATCCATTTCTTTTAGGTTTTCCAATTTATTGGCATGTAGTTGATTATAGTAGCCTCTAATAATCCTGTGAATTTCTGCAGTATTAGTTGTGATGTCTCCTTTTTCATCTCTGATTTTATTTATTTGGATCTTCTCTTTTTTTCTTAGTCTGACTAAAGGTTTGTCAAGTTTACCTTTTCAAAAAAACCAGCTTTTTGTTTCATTGATCTTTTGTATTGTTTTCTTTGTTTCAATTCCATTTATTTCTGCTCTGATCTTTATTATTTCTTTTCTTCTCCCAAACTTTGGGTTTGGTTTGCTCTTGCTCTTCTAGTTCTTTAAGATGCATCATTAGGTTGTGAAGTTTTTCTTCTTTTTTGATGTAGGCGCTCATAGCTATAAAATTCTCTCTTAACACTGCTTTTGCTGTATTGTATAGGTTTTGGTATGTTGTGTTTCCATTATCATTTGTTTCAAGAAATTTTTCAATTTCCTTCCTAATCTCTTCATTGACCCACTGGTCATTCAGGAGCATATTGTTTAATTTCCATGTATTTGTATAGTTTCCTTAATTTCTTGTCATTGATTTCTATTTTTATCCTATTGTGGTCAGAGAAAATTGATATCATTTCAATTTTTTTGAATTTTTGTTGTTGTTGTTTTTTGAGATGGAGTCTTGCTCTGCCACCCAGGCTCTGGTATTTTGATAGAGATTGCATTTAATATATAGGTTGCTTTGGATAGCATGAACATTTTAACAACATTGATCCTTCCAATCTATGAATATGAAATATATGGAGTGCAATGGTGTGGTCTCAGCTCACTGCAACCTCCACCTCCCAGGTTCAAGCGATTCTCCTGCCTCAGCCTCCCAAGTAGCTGGGATTACAGGCGCCTGCCACCACGCCTGGCTAATTTTTGTATTTTTAGTAGAGATGGGGTTTCACCATGTTGTCCAGGCTGGTCTTAAACTCCTGACCTCATGATCCACTCGCCTCGGCCTCCCAAAGTGCTGGGATTACAGGCGTGAGCCACTGCACCCAGCCTTGAATGTTTTAAGACTTGTTTTGTTGCCTAACATACGGTGTACTCTTGAGAATGATCCATGTGCAGAGAAGAATGTGTTCTGCAGCCATTGGATGAAATGTTCTCTGAATGTCTGTTAGGTCCATTTGTTCTACAGTGCAGATTCAGTTTGATGTTTCTTTGTTGATTGTGTCTGGCAGATTTATCCAATGGTGAAGGTGGAGGGTTGCAGTCTCCAGCTATTATTGTATTGGGGTCTCTCTCTCTCTTTAGCTCTAACAATATTTGCTTTACATATCTGGGTGCTCCAGTGTTGGGTGCATATAATTAAAATTGTTATATCCTCTTGCTGAATTGATCCTTTTATCATTATATTATGAGATATATATATATATATAATGATAAGGAGATAAAGGAGAGACCTTTGTCCCTTTTTATAGTTTGTCTTAAACTCTTTTGCCTGATATAAGTATAGCTACTCCTGCTTTTTTTGTTGCTTCTGTTTTCATGGAATATATTTTTCCATCCCTTTATTTTCAGTCTGTGTGTGTATTAGAGGTGGTGTGTTTCTTGTAGGCAATAGATTGTGTCTTTTTAAAAATCCGTTTGGCCACTCCATGTCTTTTGATTGGAGAGTTTAGTCCTTTTACATTCAATGTTATTATCAATAAGTAACAACTTAACTCCTGCCATTTAGTTATTTGTTTTCTGATAGTTTTGTGATCTTCTCTTCCTTCTTTCCTTCCTTCCAGTCTTGCTTTTAGTGAAGGTGATTTTCTCTGGTAATATGTTTTAATATTCTGCTTTTTATTTTTTGTGTATCATTGTATATTTTTAGATTTGAGGCTATCATGAGGCTTGCAAGTATAACCCATTATTTTAAACTAATGACAAGTTAATACCAATTACATAAACAAACAAGCAAAAAGTAATGAAACCTCTACACTTTTTTTTTTAAACAGGGTCTCACTGTGTTGCCCAGGCTGGAATGCAGTGGTGCAATCCCAGCTCACTGCAGTCTCAAACTCCTGGGCTCAGGTAATTCTCTTGCCTCAGCTTCCCAAGTAGCTGGGACCACAGGTGTGCACCACCATGCCCGGCTAATTCTTGTATTTTTTGTAGAGACAGGGTTTTGCCATGCTGCCCAGGCTGGTCTCAAACTGCTAGGCTCAAGTGATCCACCTGCCTTGGCCTCCCAAAGTTCTAAGATTATAGACGTGAGCCACTGCACTTGGCTTCTTGTTTTCTGTTTGTTGTTTCTATTCATACATTATTGTACTAGCTGTGTCTCAAAAAGTTGTTATTTCTTGATTAGCTCATCTTTTCATCTTACTACAATTAACAGTGTTATAATATTCTGTGTTTTTCTGTGTACTTACTAATACTAGTGAGTTTTGTACCTTCAGATGATTTCTTATTGTTCATTAATGTCCTTTTCTCTGAGATTGGTGAACTCTCTTTAGCATTTCTTGTGAGACAGGTCTGGTGTTGATGAAATCCCTTAGCTTTTGTTTGTCTGGGGAAGTCTTTATTTCTCCTTTACGTTTGAAGGATATATTTACTGGATATACTATTCGAGGATAAAAGTTTTTTTCCAGCCAGGAGTGGTGGCTCATGCCTGCAATCCCAGAACTTTGGGAGGCTGAGGTGGGTGGATCACCTGAGGTCAGGAGTTCAAGACCAGCCTGGCCAACATGGTAAAACCCCGTCTCTACAAAAATACAAAAATTAGCTGGGCATGATGGCGGGTGCCTGCAATCCCAGCTACTCAGGAGGCTGAGGCAGGAGAATCACTTGAACCCGAGAGGCAGAGGTTGCAGTGAGCCAAGATCATGCCACTGCACTACAGCCTGGGTGACAGAGCAAAGACTCTATTTCAAAAAAAAAAAAAAGGTTTTTTCCTTCAGCACTTTAAATATGTCAGAGAGTGGCCTATAAGGTTTCACTGAAAAGTCTGTTGCGACTACAGGTGCCTGCCACCACACCTGGTTAATTTTGTATTTTTAGTAGAGATGGAGTTTCACCACGTTGGCCAGGCTGGTCTTGAACTCCTGACCTCAGGTGATCCACCCTCCTCAGTCTCCCAAAGTGCTGGGATTACAAGCGTGAGCCACCACGCCTGGCCAAAGTGTACACTTTAAATGTGTCCCTTCCTTCCTTCCTTTCTTTTTTTCTTCCTTCTTTATTTCTTTTTTTCTTCCCTCTGTTGCCCAGGCTGCAGTACAATCGGCTCGCTACAGACTCCCTGCCTCCAGCTCCCGTGATTCTCCTGCCTCGGCCTGCGGGCTGCCTGGGATTGCAGGCACGCACCACCACCCCTGCCTGGTTTTTGTCCTTTGGCTGGAGGCACGGTTTCACCATGTTGGCCAGGCTGGTCTCCAGCTCCTGACCTCGAGTGGTCTGCCCGCCTCGGCCTCCTGAGGTGTTGAGACTGCAGACGGAGTCTCGCTCACTTGGTGCTCAGTGTTGCCCGGGCTGGAGTGCGGTGGCGTGGTCTTGGCTCGCTGCAGCCTCCGTCTCCCAGCCGCCTGCCTTGGCCTCCCAGGGTGCTGGGATTGCAGCCTCTGCCTGGCCGCCACCCCGTCAGGGAGATGGGGAGCGTCTCTGCCTGGCTGCCCATCGTCTGGGATGTGAGGAGCGCCTCTGCCCAGCCGCTCCGTCTGGGAGGTGAGGAGCGCCTCTGCCCAGCCGCCACCCCGTCTAGGAAGTGAGGAGTGTCTCTGCCCAGCCGCCACCCTGTCTAGGAAGTGAGGAGCGTCTCTGCCCGGCCGCCCCGTCTGGGAAGTGAGGAGCTCCTCTGCCCGGCCGCCCCGTCTGGGAAGTGAGGAGCGCCTCTGCCCGGTCGCCCCGTCTGGGATGTGAGGAGCGCCTCTGCCCGGCCACCACCCCATCTAGAAAGTGAGGAGCGCCTCTGCCCGGCCGCCACCCCATCTAGGAAGTGAGGAGCGTCTCTGTCCGGCCGCCCCGTCTGGGAAGTGAGAAGCGCCTCTGCCCGGCTGCCCCATCTGGGAGGTCTACCACAGAGGCCAGACGCAATGTGGGGGCTGGACGTGGTGGCTCACACCTGTAGTCCCAGCACTCTGGGAGGCCGAGGCAGATTGATCACTTGAGGCTAGGAGTTCAAGACCAGCCTGGCCAACATGGTGAAACATGAAAAATACAACAGACCAACCAACCAACCCCACAACAACAAAACAGGTCTACCCTGGAGTCATACTCTAATTTCTATTTTCCTCCCTTTCTGATCCTTTATCCCACTTTCTTTTTCTTCCTCTTCCTTCTCCTTCTTCTTTGTCAAATAGAGGATTGAGTTATTATCAGTGATCCATACAAAGTCCCTCTCTCATTTATTTTCTTTAATTCCCACCTCCCATTTCTATTCCCCATCTTCCCATGTGCAACCTTCCTAATATGTTTGATATGCATCTTTTTGTTTGTATGTATTTTTAGAAAATATTTATTGTTTTGTATGCAAAAAAATTAATTAAAAAAAGAAAAAAAATAAATGTGTGAACTGTATAATATGTGAAATATATATATATATTTTTTTTTTTGAGACAGAGTCCCACTCTGTTTCCCAGGGTGGAGTGCAGTGGTGCTGTCTTGGCTCAATGCAGCCTCTGCCTCCTGGGTTCCAGTGATTCTCGTGCCTCAGCCTCCTGAGTAGCTAGGATTACAGGAGTATGCCACCACACCTGACTAATTTGGGTATTTTTGGTAGAGACCAGGTTTTTCCATGTTGCCCAGGCTGTTCTCAAACCCCTGACCTCAGGGGATCCGCCCACCTCAGCCTCCCAAAGTGCTAGGATTACAGGCATGAGCCACCGCATCCAGCCTTGAATTATATTTCAAAAAAGGTGTCTACAAAAAAACTAAAAGAAAGGTCTCAAAACAATTATAAAAGTTCCCACTTCAAGAAACTAGAAGCCTAGGCAACATAGTGAGACCTCATCTCTAATACAAAGAATTTTAAAAATTAGCTGGGTGTGGTGGTGTGCACTTGTAGTCCCAACTATTTGGGAAGCGGAGGCAGGAGGATCACTTGAGCCTGGGAGGTTGAGGCAGTAGTGAGCCATGAATGCACCACTGCACTCCAGCCTAGGTGACAGAGTGAGAGACTCTGTCTAAAAAAATAAAAAAGAAAATAGATTTAAAAGTAAAAAAAAAAAGAAACTAGAAAAAGAAGAAATTAAACGAAACTCAGAAGAAAATAAAGAGCACAAATCAATGACATTAAGAACAGAAGAATTAATAGAAACATCAATACACACTCTAAAGACATTAAAAGGATAATAAGGCAATGGTAGGAACAACTCTATGCCCATAAATTTGGATTTAGATAAAGGGAAGAAATTCCTGGAAAGACACAAGCTACCAAAGTGTTTTAGTCTGTTCTCACATTGCTATAAAAAACTACCCAAGACTGGGTAATTTATGAAGAAAAGAGGTTTAATTGACTCAGTTCTGCAGGCTGTACAAGAAGCATGGCAGGGAAGCCTCAGGAAACTTAAAATTGTGACAGAAGGCAAAGGGGAAGCAGGCAAATCTTCACATGGTGGAAAAGGAGAGAGAGCAAAGGGGAAGGTGCCACACACTTTTAAACAATCATATTTCACAAGAACTCACTCACTAACATGAGAACAGCAAGGGCGAAATCTGCCCGTGATGCAAACACTTCCTACCGTATTCCTCCCCCAACATTGAGGATTACAATTCAACATGAGATTTAGGTAGGGACACAGAGCCAAACCATGTCATTCCACCCCAGAGCCCTCCCAATCTCATGTCCTTCTCACATTTCAAAACACAATCATGCCTTTCAAACAGTCCACCAGTCTTAACTCATTCCATCAGTAACTCAAAAGTCCAAGTCCATAGTCTCATCTGAGACAAGGCAAGTCCCTTCTGCCTATGAGCCTGTAAAATCAAAAACAAGTTACTTACTTCTAAGATACAATGGGTGTACCAGCATTGGCTAAATGCTCCCATTTCAAATGGGATAAATTGGCCAAAACAAAGGGCCTACAGGCCCCATGCAAGTCTGAAATGCAGCAGGGCAATCATTAGGTCTTAAAGCTCCAAAATAATCTTCTTTGACTCCTTGTCTCATATCCAGGCCACATTGGTGCAATGGGTGGGCTCCTAAGCTCTTGGGCAGCTCTGCCCCAGTGGCTGTGCAGAGTACAGCTACTGCAGCTGCTTCCACAGGCTAGCATTGAGTGCCTAAAGCTTTTCAAGGTGCATGGTGCAAGCTGTCAGTGGATCTGCCATTCAGAGGTCTGGAGGGCAGTGGCCCTCTTCTCACAGCTCCACTAGACAGTGCCCCAGTGGGGACTCTGTGTGTGGGTTCCTACTCCACATTTCCCCTCTGCACTGCCCTAGTAAAAGTTCTACATGAGGGCTCTGCCCCTGTAACAGACTTCTGCCTGGACATCCAGGTGTTTCCATACAATCTCTGAAACCTAGGCAGAGGCTCCCAAGCCTCAGTTCTTGCCCTCTGTGCACCCTCAGGCTTAACACCATGTGGAAACCTTGGTGGTTTGTAGCTTGCACTCTCTGGACCAGTGACCTGAGCCATATCTGGGGCCCTTTTAGCCACAGCTGAAGCTGGAGTGGCTGGGATGCAGGGCACCATGTCCTGAGTCTGCAAAGAGCAGCAGGGCCCTCGGCCTGGCCCATGAAACCATTCTTCCCTCCTAGGCCTCCAGGCCTGTGATGGGAAGGGCTGCCATAAAGGTCTCTGAAATGGCTTTGAGGCATTTTCCCTATTGTCTTGGCTATTAACATTTGGCTCCTCTTATGTGAATTTCTGCAGCTGGCTTGAATTCCTCCACAGAAAATAAGCTTTTCTTTTCTATCGCATGGTCAGCTGCAAATTTTTCATACTTCTCTGCTCTGCTTACCTTTTAAATATAAGTTTCAGTTTTAGACCATCTCTTTGCTCATGAATATAAGTATACACTGTTAGAAGCAGCCAGGCAGGGCTGGGTGCAGTGGCTCACACCTGTAATTCCAGAACTTTGGGAGGCCAATGCAGGCAGATCACGAGATCAGGAGTTTGAGACCAGTCTGGCCAACATAGTGAAACCCTGTCTCTACTAAAAATACAAAAAAATTAGCCAGGTGTGGGAGTGTGCACCTGTAATCCCAACTACTTGGGAGGTTATGGCAGGAGAATCATGTGAACCCGGCAGGCAGAGTTTGCAGTGAGCCGAGATCATGCCATTTTACTCCAGACCGGGCAACAGTGCAAGACTCTGTCTCAAAAAAAAAAAAGGGTCGGGGGAGGGAGCCAAGATGGCCAAATGGGAACAGCTCCGGTCTACAGCTCCCAATGTGAGCGACACAGAAGACGGGTGATTTCTGCATTCCCATCTGAGGTACCAGGTTCATCTCACTAGGGAGCGCCAGGCAGTGGGCACAGGACAGTGGGTGCAGCGCGCCATGCGCGAGCCAAAGCAGGGCGAGGCATTGCCTCACTCGGGAAGCGCAAGGGGTCAGGGAGTTCCCTTTCCTAGTCAAAGAAAGGGGTGACAGACGGCACCTGGAAAATCAGGTCACTCCCACCCTAATACTGCACTATTCAGACGGGCTTAAAAAACGGCACACCAGGAGATTATATCCCGCACCTGGCTCACAGGGTCCTACGCCCATGGAGTCTCGCTGATTGCTAGCACAGCAGTCTGAGATCAAACTGCAAGGTGGCAGCAAGGCTGTGGGGGGGGCGCCCACCACTGCCCAGGCTTGCTTAGGTAAACAAAGCAGCCAGGAAGCTCGAACTGGGTGGAGCCCACCACAGCTCAAAGAGGCCTGCCTGCCTCTGTGGGCTCCACCTCTGGGGGCAGGGCACAGACAAAGAAAAAGACAGCAGTAACTTCTGCAGACTTAAATGTCCCTGTCTGACAGCTTTGAAAAGAGTAGTGATTCTCCCAGCATGCAGCTGGAGATCTGAGAACGGGCAGACTGCCTCAAGTGGGTCCCTGACCCCTGATCAGCCTAACTGGGAGGCACCCCCAAGTAGGGGCAGACTGACACCTCACACAGCCAGGTACTCCTCTGAGACAAAACTTCCAGAGGAACGATCAGGCAGCAGCATTTGCAGTTCATGAAAATCCACTGTTCTGCAGCCTCTGCTGCTGAGACCCAGGCAAACAGAGTCTGGAGTGGACCTCTAGCAAACTCCAACAGACCTGCAGCTGAGGGTCCTGTCTGGTAGAAGGAAAACTAACAAACAGAAAGGACATCCACACCAAAAACCCATCTGTACATCACCATCATCAAAGACCAAAAGTAGATAAAACCACAAAGATGAGGAAAAAACAGAGCAGAAAAACTGGAAATTCTAAAAAGCAGAGCGCCTCTCCTCCTCCAAAGGAACGCAGTTCCTCACCAGCAATGGAACAAAGCTGGACAGAGAAAGACTTTGATGAGTTGAGAGAAGAAGGCTTCAGACGATCAAACTACTCCGAGCTACAGGAGGAAATTCAAACCAAAGGCAAAGAAGTTAAAAACTTTGAAAAAAATTTAGACGAATGTATAACTAGAATAACCAATACTGAGAAGTGCTTAAAGGAGCTGATGGAGCTGAAAGCCAAGGCTCGAGAACTATGTGAAGAATGCAGAAGCCTCAGGAGCCGATGCAATCAACTGGAAGAAAGGATATCAGTGATGGAAGATGAAATGAATGAAATGAAGCGAGAAGGGAAGTTTAGAGAAAAAAGAATAAAAAGAAACGAACAAAGTCTCCAAGAAATATGGGACTATGTGAAAAGACCAAATCTACGTCTGATTGGTGTACCTGAAAGTTACAGGGAGAATGGAACCAAGTTGGAAAACACTCTGCAGGATATTATCCAGGAGAACTTCCCCAATCTAGCAAGGCAGGCCAACATTCAGATTCAGGAAAGACAGAGAACGCCACAAAGATACTCCTTGGGAAGAGCAATTCCAAGACACATAATTGTCAGATTCACCAAAGTTGAAATGAAGGAAAAAATGTTAAGAGCAGCCAGAGAGAAAGGTCGAGTTACCCACAAAGGGAAGCCCATCAAACTAACAGCTAATCTCTCAGCAGAAACTCTACAAGCCAGAAGAGAGTGGGGGCCAATATTCAACATTCTTAAAGAAAAGAATTTTCAACCTAGAATTTCATATCCAGCCAAACTAAGCTTCATAAGTGAAGGAGAAATAAAATACTTTACAGACAAGCAAATGCTGAGAGATTTTGTCACCACCAGGCCTGCCCTAAAAGAGCTCCTGAAGAAAGCACTAAACATGGAAAGGAACAACCAGTACCAGCCACTGCAAAATCATGCCAAATTGTAAAGATCATCGAGGCTAGGAAGAAACTGCATCAACTAACAAGCAAAATAACCAGCTAATATCATTATGACAGGATCAAATTCACACATAACAATATTAACTGTAAATGTAAATGGACTAAACCCTCCAATTAAAAGACACAGACTGGCAAAATGGATAAAGAGTCAAGACCCATCAGTGTGCTGTATTCAGGAAGCCCATCTCACATGCAGAGACACACATAGGCTCAAAATAATAGGATGGAGGAAGATCTACCAAGCAAATGGAAAACAAAAAAAGTCAGGGGTTGCAATCCTAGTCTCTGATAAAACAGACTTTAAACCAACAAAGATCAAAAGAGACAAAGAAGGCCATTACATAATGGTAAAGGGATCAATTCAACAAGAAGAGCTAACTATCCTAAATATATATGCACCCAATACAGGAGCACCCAGATTCATAAAGCAAGTCCTGAGTGACCTACAAAGAGACTTAAACTCCCACACAATAATAATGGGAGATTTTAACACCCCACTGTCAACATTAGACAGATCAACGAGACAGAAAGCTAACAAGGATACCCAGGAATTGAACTCAGCTCTGCACAAAGTGGACTTAATAGACATCTACAGAACTCTCCACCCCAAATCAACAGAATATACATTTTTTTCAGCATCACACCACACCTATTACAAAATTGACCACATAGTTGGAAGTAAAGCTCTCCTCAGCAAATGTAAAAGAACAGAAATTATAACAAACTGTCTCTCAGACCACAGTGCAATCAAACTAGAACTCAGGATTAAGAAACTCACTCAAAACTGCTCAACTACATGGAAACTGAACAACCTGCTCCTGAATGACTATTGGGTACATAATGAAATGAAGGCAGAAATAAAGACGTTCTTTGAAACCAACAAGAACAAAGACACAACATACCAGAATCTCTGGGACACATTCAAAGCAGTGTGTAGAGGGAAATTTATAACACTAAATACCCACAAGAGAAAGCAGGAAAGATCCAAAATTGACACCCTAACATCACAATTAAAAGAACTAGAAAAGCAAGAGAAAACACATTCAAAAGCTAGCAGAAGGCTAGAAATAACTAAAATCAGAGCAGAACTGAAGGAAATAGAGACACAAAAAACCCTTCAAAAAATTCATGAATCCAGCAGCTGGTTTTTTGAAAAGATCAACAAAATTGATAGACTGCTAGCAAGACTAATAAAGAAGAAAAGAGAGAAGAATCAAATAGATGCAATAAAAAATGAAAAAGGGGATATCACCACCGATCCCACAGAAATACAATCTACCATCAGAGAACACTACAAACACCTCTATGCAAATAAACTAGAAAATCTAGAAGAAATGGATAAATTCCTCGACAAATACACCCTCCCAAGACTAAACCAGGAAGAAGTTGAATCTCTGAATAGACCAATAACAGGCTCTGAAATTGTGGCAATAATCAATAGCTTACCAACCAAAAAGAGTCCAGGACCTGATGGATTCACAGCCGAATTCTACCAGAGGTACAAGGAGGAACTGGTACCATTCCTTCTGAAACTATTCCAATCGATAGAAAAAGAGGGAATCCTCCCTAACACATTTTATGAGGCCAGCATCATCCTGATACCAAAGCCTGGCAGAGACATAACCAAAAAAGAGAATTTCAGACCAATATCCTTGATGAACATTGATGCAAAAATCCTCAATAAAATACTGGCAAACCGAATCCAGCAGCACATCAAAAAGCTTATCCACCATGATCAAGTGGGCTTCATCCCTGGGATGCAAGGCTGGTTCAACATATGCAAACCAATAAATGTAATCCAGCATATAAACAGAACCAAAGACAAAAACCACATGATTATCTCAATAGATGCAGAAAAGGCCTTTGACAAAATTCAACAACCCTTCATGCTAAAAACTCTCAATAAATTAGGTATTGATGGGACGTATCTCAAAATAATAAGAGCTATCTATGACAAACCCACAGCCAATATCATACTGAATGGGCAAAAACTGGAAGCATTCCCTCTGAAAACTGGCACAAGACAGGGATGCCCTCTCTCACCACTCCTATTCAACATAGTGCTGGAAGTTCTGGCCTGGGCAATTAGGCAGGAGAAGGAAATAAAGGGTATTCAATTAGGAAAAGAGGAAGTCAAATTGTCCCTGTTTGCAGATGACATAATTGTATATCTAGAAAACCCCATTGTCTCAGCCCAAAATCTCCTTAAGCTGATTAGCAACTTCAGCAAAGTCTCAGGATACAAAATCAATGTACAAAAATCACAAGCATTCTTGTACACCAATCACAGACAAACAGAGAGCCAAATCATGAGTGAACTCCCATTCACAATTGCTTCAAAGAGAATACAATACCTAGGAATCCAACTCACAAGGGATGTGAAGGACCTCTTCAAGGAGAAATACAATCCACTGCTCAATGAAATAAAAGAGGATACAAACAAATGGGAGAATATTCCATGCTCATGGGTTGGAAGAATCAATATTACGAAAATGGCCATACTGCCCAAGGTAATTTATAGATTCAATGCCATCCCCATCAAGCTACCAATGACTTTCTTCACAGAATTGGAAAAAACTACTTTAAAGTTCATATGGAACCAAAAAAGAGCCCACATTGCCAAGTCAATCCTAAGCCAAAAGAACAAAGCTGGAGGCATCATGCTACCTGACTTCAAGCTATAATACAAGGCTACATACCAAAACAGCATGGTACTGGTACCACAACAGAGACATAGATCAATGGAACAGAACAGAGCCCTCAGAAATAATGCCACATATCTACAACTATCTGATCTTTGACAAACCTGACAAAAACAAGAAATGGGGAAAGGATTCCCTATTTAATAAATGGTGCTGGGAAAACTGGCTAGCCATATGTAGAAAGCTGAAACTGGATCCCTTCCTTACACCTTATACAAAAATTAATTCAAGATGGATTAAAGACTTAAATGTTAGTCCTAAAACCATTAAAACCCTAGAAGAAAACCTAGGCAATACTATTCAGGACATAGGCGTGGGCAAGGACTTCATGTCTAAAACACCAAAAGCAATGGCAACAAAAGCCAAAATTGACAAATGGGATCTAATTAAACTAAAGAGCTTCTGCACAGCAAAAGAAACTACCATCAGAGTGAACAGGCAACCTACAGAATGGGAGAAAATTTTTGCAACCTACTCATCTGACAAAGGGCTAATATCCAGAATCTACAATGAACTCAAACAAATTTACAAGAAAAAAACAAACAACTCCATCAAAAAGTGGGCGAAGGACATGAACAGACACTTCTCAAAAGATGACATTTATGCAGCCAAAAAACACATGCAAAAATGCTCATCATCACTGGCCATCAGAGAAATGCAAATCAAAACCACAATGAGATACCATCTCACACCAGTTAGAATGGCCATCATTAAAAAGTCAGGAAACAACAGGTGCTGGAGAGGATGTGGAGAAATAGGAACACTTTTACACTGTTGGTGGGACTGTAAACTAGTTCAACCATTGTGGAAGTCAGTGTGGCGATTCCTCAGGGATCTAGAATTAGAAATACCATTTGACCCAGCCATCCCATTACTGGGTATATACCCAAAGGACTATAAATCATGCTGCTATAAAGACACATGCACATGTATGTTTATTGTGGCAGTATTCAGAATAGCAAAGACTTGGAACCAACCCAAATGTCCAACAACGATAGACTGGATTAAGAAAATGTGGCACATATACACCATGGAATACTATGCAGCCATAAAAAATGATGAGTTCATGTGCTTTGTAGGGACATGGATGAAACTGGAAATCATCATTCTCAGTAAACTATCACAAGGACAAAAAACCAAACACCACATGTTCTCACTCATAGGTGGGAATTGAACAATGAGAACTCATGGACACAGGAAGGGGAACATCACACTCCGGGGACTGTTGTGGGGTGGGGGGAGGGGGGAGGGACAGCATTAGGAGATATACCTAATGCTAAATGACGAGTTAATGGGTGCAGCAAAACAACATGGCACATGGATACATATGTAACTAACCTGCACATTGTGCACATGTACCCTAAAACCTAAAGTATAATAATAGAAAAAAAAAAAGAATGAGTAAGACCTAGTATTTGATAGCCCAACAGAGTGGCTATAATTAATAATAATTAAATTATACATTTAAAAATAATTAAAAGAGTATAATTGGAGTGTTTATAAAACAAGGGATAAACACTTTAGGGGATGGATACCCCATTTACCATAAAGTAATTATTAGACATTGCATTCCTGTATCAAAGTATCTCATGTAACCCATAAATATATGTACTCACAAAAATTAAAAACTAAAATTTTTTTAAAGTTTAATTTATAAATTAGACACAGTGAGAGATTCAAAACAACAACTAATCAAAATAGAATGATTATAACAAAATACTGGAATAAAAGTTATGTGAATGTAAAAAAAAAAAAAAAAAGACATACCTGAGACTGGGTAATTTATACAGAAAAGAGGTTTAATTGACTTACAGTTCCACATGGTTGGGGAGGCCTCACAGTCATGGAAAAAGGTGAATGAGGAGCAAAGTCACATCTTATACGGTGGCAGGCAAGAGAGCTTGTGCAGGGGAACTCCCATTTACAAAGCCATCAGATCTCATGAGATTTATTCACTACTGTGAGGACAATATGGGGGACGCACCCCCATGATTCAATTATCTCCACCTAGTCCCACCCTTGACACATGGGAATTATTACAGTTCAAGGTGAGATTTGGGTGGGGACACAGAGCCAAACCATATCATTTTGCCCCTGGCCCCTCCCAAATCTCATGTCTTCATATTTCAAAACTAATCATGCCTTCCCAACATTCCTCCAAAGTCTTAACTCATTTTAGCATCAACCCAAAAGTCCAAGTCCAAAGTCTTACCTGAGACAAGGCAAGTCCCTTCTGCCTATGAGCCTGTAAAATCAAAAGCAACTTAGTTACTTCCTAGACACAATGCGGGTACAGGCATTAGGTAAATACACCTGTTCCAAATGGGAGAAATTGGCCAAAATCAAGGCGCCATGCAAGTCCAAACTCCAGCAGGGCAGTCATTAAATCTTAAAGCTCCAAAATGATCTCCTTTGAATTCACGTCTCATATCCAGGTCACACTGATACAAGAGGTGGGTTTTTATAGTCTTGGGCAGCTCCACCCTGTGGCTTTGCAGGGTACAGCCCCACTCCTGGCTGCTTTCATTGGCTGGTGTTGAGTATCTGTGGCTTTTCCAGGCCCACAGTCCAAGCTGTTGGTAGGTCGACCATTCTGTGATCTGGAGGACAGTGGCCCTCTTCTCACAGCTCCACTAGGCGGTGCCCTAGTGGGGACTCTGTGTGGGGACTCTGACCCCACGTTTCCATTCCACACTGCACTAGCAGAGGTTCTTCATGAGGGCACCGCCTCGGCAGCACATCTCTACCTGGACATCCTGGCATTTCCATACATCCTCTGAAATCTAGGCAGAGGTTCCCAAACCTCAATTATTGACTCCTGTGCACCCACAGGCCCAATACCAGGTTGAAGCTGCCAAGGTTTGGGGCTTCACCCTCTGAAGCAATGACCTGAGTTCTACATTGGCCCCTTTTAGCCATGGCTGGGACGCAGGGCACCAAGTCCCCAGATTACACAAAGCAACGGGGCCCTGAATCCGGCCCAGGAAACCATGTTTTCCTCCTAGGCCTCCAGGCTTATGACGGGAGGGGCTGCCATGAAGACCTCTGACATGTTCTGGAGACATTTTCTCCACTGCCTTAGTGATTAACGTTTGGCTCCTAGTTACTTACACAAATTTCTGCAGTGGGTTGAATTTTCCCCTCAGAAAATGGGTTTTTCTTTTCTGTGGCATCATCGGGCTGCAAATTTTCCTAACTTTTATGCTCTGCTTCCCTTTTAAACAGAAGTTCCAATTCCAAACCATGTATTTGTGAATACATAAAACTGAATTTTTTTTTTTTTTTGAGATTGAGTCTCTCACTTTTTTTTTTTCCCGAGACTGAGTCTCACCCAGGCTGGAGTGGCACAATCTCTGCTCACTGCAACCTCTGCCTCCCAGGTTCAAGCAATTCTTGTGCCTCAGCCTCCCAAGTAGCTGGAATTACAGGTGCATACCACCTCACCTGGCTGATCTTTGTATTTTTAATAGAGACAGGATTTTGCTATGTTGGCCAGGCTGGTCTCAAACTCCTGACCTCAACTGATCTGCCAGCTTTGGCCTCCCAAAGTGCTGAGATTACAGATGTGAGCCACCACACCTAGCCAAGACTGAATTCTTTTAACGGCACTTAAATCACCTCTTGAACGCTTTGCTGCTTAGAAATTTCTCCTGAACAGATACCCTAAATCATCTCTCTCAAGTTCGAAGTTTCACAGATCTCTAGGGCAGGAGCAAAATGCTGCCAGTCTCTTAGTGCTAAAGTAACAAGAGTGACCTTTACTCCAGTTCTTAACAAGTTCCTCATCTGCATCTGAGACCACCACAGCCTGGACCTTATTGTCCTTATCACTATCAGCATTTCGGTCAAAGCCATTCAACAACTCTCTAGGAAGTTCCAAACTTTCCCACATCTTCCTGTCTTCTGAGCCCTCCAACTCTCTAGGAAGCTCCAAACTTTCCCATATTTTCCTGTCTTCTTCTGAGACCTCCAAACTGTTCCCACCTCTACCTATTACCCAGTTCCAAAGTTGCTTCCAAATTTTTGAGTATCTTTACTGTAGCACCCCACTACCTGGTACCAATTTACTGTATTAGTCTGTTCTCATACTGCTAATAAAGACATACTTGAGATGGGGAATTTATAAACGAAAGAGGTTTAATGGACTCACAGTTCCACACGGCTGGGGAGGTCGCACAATCGTGGCAGAAGGCAAATGAGGAACAAAGTCACATCTCACATCGCGGGAGGCAAGAGAGCTTATGCGCAGAAACTCCCCTTTATAAAACCATCAGATCTCGTGAGACTTATTCACTACCTTGAGAACTGATTGGGTGAAACCGCCTCCATGATTCAATTATCTCCACCTGGCCCAACCATTGACATGTGGGGATTATTACAATTAAAGGTGATAATTTGGGCGGGGACACAAAGCCAAACCATATCATGGAGGTTGCAGTGAGCCAAGATTGCACCACTGCACTCCAGCCTGGGTGACAGAGTCTCTGTCTCAAAAAAAAGAAAAGCAAACCTAGTTAAGGCCCATTCCAGCTTTAGCCCTTCTGATGGCTCCCACCTTTCCTTAAGATAAAGTCCAAACTCCTGGACTGAGCCTATTGGCCCTCTCACAAGCTGACCCCCGCCCACCTCCCCCATATCCCAGTAACATCACCTCCCGCTGTGTCTCGGCAATGTTGTGGTTCCCACATGCCTTTCCACATGGTGTGCCCTCTGCCTAGAATGTCCTTACTGTGAGTCCTAGCAAGGGAAAAGGAGCTAGGCTTGGCAGGACCAGGGGAAAGCAAAAAGAGAAGGCAGATAAGCTGTAAATCAGCCTTTGTTTATGGTCCAGGACACAGAGCCCTCCTTCACGAATAACTCATAATCTTCCTGCACCCAACTTATCAGCAGACCCTCGGCTGATAGAAAAATGCAAGTTAGCTCACTGCAACCTTGGCATTACCAGCACTGCACAAAGCTCTCTTCAGCACACAGTACAAGCAGAATACTGTAAAACCCCCAGCAAGCCTTCGTCTCTTTGCAGTCAGCTCTTCTCTTGCTGACCTGCCTATTGCTTCCTTGCAACATGTTTTCCTAGTTTCTCTAATAAATCTGCCTTTCCTTACCTACAACTATCTTAGTAAAAAAATTTTTTTTTACCACCCTCATGACAGCGGCCCCAGAAAGTCGCCACGTGCAACATTTCCCCCCCTATCTGCAGGACAAGCTTTTATTCAGCCTTAAGTACTCTGGCCAAATATCACATCCTCAGCAAAGCCTTTCACAATTCCCCAAAAAAAGTTAAGGTGTAAACACACTCTCCATTGTACTATTTCTGTACCTTATACATGCTTTCCAAGACGCTGTCCCTCCTATGCACGATCAAGCTCTGAAAGTCAAGGGTCACGTCTAGTCTTCATTATGTGGTCACTGAAGACATAGTTCTGAGCTGACACATACAATACAGCTTATGCCTTCAGCGCCTGTGATCAGGAAGAGAGAGCATGGAACCATTCAGGATGCCTGGCTCTTAGTCCCAAATCTAAATTTGCTCAGCCAATTTAGGCAGATCGCATTAATTAGACTCTCTTTTCCATTGAGATTTATGACAAACGACAGTATAAGTGGAAATGCTTTGAAAAATATCAAGTGCTATAAATGTAACAATTTAATAATTTCAACGATCAAAAAAGCCACTTTTCATTGAACACTTAGGCTGTACCAGGTGCTTTACATAGATTGTTCCTCATTCTGACAGCATTCCTGGGAGGGAGGTAGCAGGAGCCACACCGTGTAGACAAGAAAACCATTGCTAAGAGACATTAAGAATTTGTTTCGAGTCACACTGCTAGTAGATGGCATAGCCAGGACTCAAACCCATATCTCTGGTGACCCCAAATTTATGCATTTTCTAGTAAGGTTTCATGTAAGGTTGTCTTATGACATAAAACTGTATTGTATGGCCGGGCATGGTGGCTCATGCCTGTAATCCCAACACTTTGGGAGGCCAAGGCAGGTGTGTCAATTGAAGTCAGGAGTTCGAGACCAGCCTGGCCAACATGGTGAAACCCTGTCTCTACTAAAAATACAAAAATTAGCCAGGTGTGGTGGTGCATGCCTGTAGTCCCAGCTACTCAGAAGGCTGAGGCAGAATTGCTTGAACCTGGAGGCCGAGGTTGCAGCAAGCTGAGATCACGCCAGAGTGAGACTCTGTCTCAAGAGAAAAAAAAAAAAAACTATATTGTATTATCCAGTTTCAGATGCATCTAGCATCATAATAAATGATTGAACTTTTATTATTTTTGCTTGTCTGCACATAACTTTTAAAAATGCGAAAGGTTTAAATTTATCTGTGATTATTTCTTACTCCTTTTTTTTTTGAGACAGTGTCTTGCTGTGTTGCCCAGGCTAGAGTGCAATGGCATGATCATGGCTCACTGCAGCCTCGATCTCTTGGGCTCAAGTGATCCTCCCACCTCAGCCTCCCGAGTAGCTGGGACTACAGGTGCACACCACCACACCCAGCTAATTTTTAGATTTTTTGTAGAGACGGGGTCTCACTATATTTGCTCAGTCTGGTTTTGAACTGGGCTCAAGCAATCTCCTGCCTTGGCCTCCCAAAGTATTGGGATTACAAGCATGAGACACCACATCTGGCACTCTTACTGTTTCTTGAGAGCAGGTTCATGTCTTGTTTAAAGTGCTTATCATAATGTTTAGCACTTAGCAGAAATTCTATAATGTTTATTTTTTAATTTTTAAATAGTCTTCAGTTTCAACCATGTGAAACTGCCATTTTTGTAGGCCCAAATTTGACAAATATCAGCAATTTCATATGATTTAAGCTATATCTTTAAGAAAAAATTAAAGGAAAAATAAATCAGTTGAAAATATGTTTACTTGAGCATCCTAGTTTCCAATATTACGTGTATACTTCAGCATTTCCATGTTTTTTTTTTTTTTTTTTTTTTTTTGAGATGAAGTCTCGCTCTGTTGCCCAGGCTGGAGTGCAATGGCGCGATCTCGGCTCACTGCAACCTCTGCCTCCTGGGTTCAAACGATTCTCCTGCCTCAGCCTCCCGAGTAGCTGGGACTACAGGTGCGTGCCACCACGCTTGGCTAATTTTTTTTGTATTTTTAGTAGAAACGGAGTTTCAATGTGTTAGCCAGGATGGTCTTGAACTCCTGGCCTCGTGATCTGCCTGCCTCGGTCTCCCAAAGCGTTGGGATTACAGGCGTGAGCCCACCGCGCTCAGCTGCATTTCCATGTTTTAGTGCATTGTTTCCTATTCTCTGCAAAAAAAAAAAAAAAAAAAAAAAAATCTTTGAAATAGGTTGAAATTTTCCCCAAAATATCAGTCTCACATTAACAAGCAGCAGGTTGAAACAAAGATACTCTCCTATGCCTTGCATCCCAAAGGACCCCAAATCCTTTGTTTTTCCTGAATTTGACAATAATATTAATTCCCAATTTTTTTTCTTTTTTTTTTTAGATGGAGTCTCGCTCTGTCACCCAGGCTGGAGTGCAGTGGCACAATCTCAGCTCACTACAACCTCCACCCCCAGAGTTCAAGTGATTCTCCTGCCTCAGCCTCCTGAGTAGATGGGATTACAGGTGCACGCCACCATACCTGGCTAATTTTTGTATTTTTAGTAGAAATGAGGTTTCATCATATTGGGCAGGCTGGTCTCGAACTCCTGACCTTGTGATCTGCCCACCTTGACCTCCCAAAGTGCTGGGATTACAGGCGTGAACCACCTCGCCTGGCCTAATTTCCAATATTTTAAGAATGTTCCAGCCCAGCATGGTGGCTCATGCCTGTAATCCTAGCATTTTGGGAGGCCGAGGCAGGAGGATCACTTCAGCTCAGGAGTTTGAGACCAGCCTGGGCAACATAGCAACCTCATCTCTACTAAGAATTAAAAAATTAAAAAAAAAATTATCTGGGCATGGTGGGGCCCACCTGTAGTCCCAGCTACTAAGAAGCCTGAGGCAGGAGGATCACTTGAGCCCAGGAGACTGAGGCTGCAGTGAGCTATGATTGCTCAGCCATTACACTTCTAGCCTGGGCAACAGAGAGAGAGACTCTGTCTCAAAAATAAATAAATAAATAAATACATAAATACATAAAAGAATGTTCCAAAATGTCAGATCTGTGACAGAATATAAAACTATCATAGAATATAGTATTTTGTGGCCAGCTATGGTGGCTCACACCTGTAATCCCAACACTCTGGGAGGCCGAGGCAGGCAGATCACCTGAGGTCAGGAGTTTGAGAACAGCCTGGCCAACATGGCGAAACCTTGTCTCTACTAAAAACACAAAAATTAGCTCGGCGTGGTAGTGAGCTGAGATAGCTTGACCCCTGGGAGACAGAGGTTGCAGTGAGCCAAGATTGTGCCACTGCACTCCAGCCTGGGTGACAGAGCAAGACTCAGTCTCGAAAAAAAAAAAAAATAGCCATTCCCTCTCCCCACCCCAAGTTGTAAGAACAATTTAAGCTCCTGCTGCTATCAGGTGAAGTAGAAATGCCATTAGTTAACACTGCTGAGTCACTATTTTCTGAGACGGTAGAAAATTCCTTTATCAGAAGAACACAAAATACTGCTTCTACCCAGGAAGCAATGTATTAAGCAATAGATACATTTATATCCAGAGATTAACAAGGAAAAACTTAAAAATAAAGAGTTAAGGCTCAGATGGATGGAGTGAAAGCCAAGGGTGTTCTGGAAGGATGGGATTGGGACTCTGTGTAGTGGTCAGTGGAGGGTCTGTGCATTTGCTCCTTGAAGCTTATGCCCCAGCCCGACGGAGACTTCGGGGAAACAATTTTTATTAAAGCAGGGGTAGCAGAAGGGGGCAGGAGATCAGGAAGAGACAGTGATTATGTATCTCTATAAAGCTTTATGGCTTCCACAATCTTTTTACATGCATCACCTTGAGCTTTAATATTGTCTTGTCAAGTCATATGGGGAAAATGGTCTTATCTTGATTTTGCAGATAAAGTGACTTCTAGGAGGAAACTTCTCCAGGCCACCCGGTCCTTTGAAGCCTTCCAACCTTGCTACACCTGGGGCACCATCCAGTTTGCCTGCCCCATTGCCTCCTAGGGAACAAGGGAGCTGAGTTAGATCCTTTTAATCCTGGTGGCGTAGTCAAGCCAAGGCATGGTAGCAGATACATCAATGATTATGAACCAACACAGCAGCTAACTGACCTCAAAGCAAACATTCCTGACATGGCTGTGGCCCAGGGCCTTGTCAATGTCCCCAGGGGAAAATTCCCTAGTCAGGATGGGAAAAGTCTCACAACTGTCAGAAGGCATTTGTCCACTGTATTTCTTAGTGTGAGAGAATAAGCTTACTCAATAAATTTTTTTTTTTTTTTTTTTTTGAGACAGAGTCTTGCTCTGTCACCCAGGCTGGAGTGCAATGGTGCAATAGCAGCTCACTGCAACCTTCACCTCCCAGGTTCGAGTGATTCTCAGCCTCCAGAGTAGCTGGGATCACAGGTGTGCACCACCACACTCAGCTAATTTTTCTATTTTTTTTTTTTTGGCCAGGCTGGTCTTGAACTCTCGGGCTGAAGTGATCCACCCACTTAGGCCTCCCAAAGTGCTGTGATTACAGGTGTGAGGCACTGCACCTGGCCTCAATAAATAACTTTAAAGGTCCCTCATCCCTGTCTTTCCAAAAAAATTGGAAAAACAGATTTGGCCGCATCTGCATCCCCTACTTTTCAGAAGAGAGGCTTCCAGGCGAAGAGCGGTGTGTGTACACATCATACCTATTTTTGAACTAACTTACATTATGAGCAATTAAGGAACTTTTTTTAAATAAAAGATTTTTAGCCGGGCGCGGTGGCTCACGCCTGTAATCCCAGCACTTTGGGAGGCCGAGGCAGGCGGATCACGAGGTCAGGAGATAGAGACCATCCTGGCTAACACGGCGAAACCCCGTCTCTACTAAAAAATACAAAAAATTAGCCGGGCGTGGAGGCGGGCCCCTGTAGTCCCAGCTACTCTGGAGGCTGAGGCAGGAGAATGGCGTGAACCCGGGAGGCAGAGCTTGCAGTGAGCAGAGATCACGCCACTGCACTCCAGCCTGGGTGATAGAGTGAGACTCTGTCTCAAAAAAAAAAGAAAAGAAAAAAAGATTTTTCAGATAAAATTAATATTTCCATAATTAGGATACACACATAATTAGCAAACACACATTCTTGAGTCCATTATTTAAGGTTTATTCTATAAACGACTTCCATGAATATTAGAGATCCTGAATGTCATCTGAATATTTGTCTACACACTTGGGCAGCTTCTGTAGCCTTTTCTTTGTAGAAATGCCAGTTTTTCTGAATTCTTCCTTTTCCTTCAGGTATTGCACTTTGCATTATTCATAAAAGGCTGGGTCATTATAGTGAGCTGTTAGACATTCTTTCAATGCAGAATTTTCTTTCCAGCATTTTACTACCATAAGGATCCCAGAGTTCTTGCAACATTTGGTAAAATCTTGAACTTGTCAGAAGACCTCTCTCTGGCCTTTTCTCTCATTATTTTAGTGATCAAAACATCTTTTTCGACAGGTCTGAGATGCTGCTCCAAAACCTGCAGTGTCTTCCCATTGTTTTTGGTATAAAAATCAAACTCCTTGAAATGGTTTACAGGACATTTCATGATTCACAACTGAAACTCCTCCACAGCGATGGCACACCTCCTCTTTGATCTCAATTCTTCTTTCTTGTGGTCTTTGCTTAAACCACTGTTCTTCAAATTTCACAGAGCAACCATCAGAGTTGTTAAATTAATCCGCGGGGTCGAGTGCCACCGCGGCGGGCGGAGAAGCAATTAAGGAACTCTTCTAATGAACTTCTGGTGCACAACAAAACCATGTAGTCTCGAAATTTTAGTTCCTCCGCAGTCCCCCATTGTGTTTTATGCTACCCTGCCTTCCACAGTCTCTAGGGACCCCTAACCGCTATCAGGCCATAATCTCACAGCCCTCCCCAGCCCAACGGGTTCCGCCAGCGCTGGTCTGTAATACCACTAGCCACCAGCAGATGCCGCAGCCCCAACACTGCACAGAGCCAACTTTCAAAATTAACACCGAGCCTGTCGGCAGCCATTTAGTGCCTGCTGTATACTTGCCAAGCGCTACGCAGGGCGCTTCGGGTCAAACATGCACCAGTTGGCCCAGCTGGGAAATGCGGCGATCGTTAAGGTTAAATTAGTAAAATGGTCTACAGTGCTTTGAACAATGACCGGCTGGTGGTGTGAAATTATTACCAGGCCGAGACCAGCCTGGAGCCGGCTCCTGCCTCGTGCCGTCCCGCACGGAGGTCCTGCCCCCGGGCTTGCCTTCCAGCTAGTTGGGGCCTTTGCCCTTTTTCCTGTCGCCTGCCACTAAGCTGCTGCTAGGAACCCCGGCTGGAATTTAGCTCGCCTCCGGCAAAGTGGTGGGGGCGGGCCCGGGTCGGAGAGGCCACATCACCTGCTTCCTGCAGGAACTTTTAGAAGGCAGGCAGCCCGGAACATGGCACGGTGGGGCACGGTAGGGCGCGAGGGGCCGCGCCCCTAAGGCCTAAACTCAACATAAAGTTTCTTCTTTGCCCTCCAGCCCGGCCCCAGGGTCGGGGCGCGTTTATCGCGCCGGGCACAACCGTGAGGAGTGGGGGTTTGCGGGGCCTCTTGGCTGTACCTGGGGCTGCACCTGCCAGGAGTCCGGAAAGGCGCAGGGCCGAGCTCCCCAAGCCCAGAGCGGGCGGCGGCCTGCGGGCGACCTTGGAGGGCAGAGCAACCTCGGAGGGCAGGGCGTCCCCGCTCCCGGCACGCACCAGTGCCCGCGCGCCCCAGCTCGCACGTGGCGCTCGGGCCCCGGCTGCAGGCGCACGCGCGCAGGGATGCGCCACGTGCTGGGGCCCCACACGCGGGGAGGCTGCGCTCGGCGAGGGTGCGCAGTCCCACGGGCGGGGAGCCGGGCCCCGCGATCCACCCGCCGCGGGCCACCAGTCCCCTCCCAGCGCCCCGCGTAGCCGCGTCCCGCGCCCGGGCTCCCGGGCTGGCACCGCGAGGCGGCGCGCCGGTCGCCCAGGGCCGCCGAGGGGCGGGGCCGCCCGCATTGTTCCTCCCCGAGCGGCGGGCCCTCCCCTTCCCCCAGACCCGGGCGGGGCGCGGGGCCGCCGAAGCCGCGGAACGTGGGCTCGCGCGCCCCGCCTTTGTCTCCCGGGCGCGAGCCGCCGCAGCCCCGCGCCCGCTGCTAGCTGCGGAGCCGTTTTGTGCCACGGCGCGGGGGAACGGGGGCGCGGGGGAACGGGGACGCGGGGCGGGGGGCGCGGAGCCGGCGGGCGCAGCCTCAGCATGGACGTGACAGTCTCGGAGCTCCTGGAGCTCTTCCTGCAGAGCCCGCTGGTGACCTGGGTGAGTGCGCCTGGCTCCCCGCCCCTTTGTTGGTGCACCGGCTCCTCTCTAGCCCGGCGAGGGGACGCCGCAGACCCTACCCGGTCGGGGCCCCGGGTGGCTACGGGGCGCGAGGGACGCAGCAAGTGGCTCCCGGCCGGGGTTGGGGCCACGTCCTGGAGTCCGGAGCTTTGTAACTCTGGAGCCGGCGTCCCCGTTGTGCGTCCGGCGCGGGACCCCGCCGCGCTTTCGGCCGGGCCAGGAGCCGGGCGGGTACACCTGTTCCCGCTAGGGCTCTAGACTGGCGGCCTCGGGGCGGACCGGGTCCCGGTGGTCACTCCTGTCCCTGGGGTTTAGCCACTCCCGAAAAGGACCCCATTCTTCCCAACTAAATATCTCATGTAGTTTTTCTGAATCCCTGAGACCAGCCAGTGGATGGCGGTGACGGGTGGGGAACGGGGGGCGCCGAATGGGAACGTGAACAGACTGGGGTGGGCGCACTGATTTACATTGGATTTGAGACGTGAGACATTTATTGAAAAGTCCTTTTTATTTTTGCCGCTCTGGAACGCGGGCGAAAAGTGGCGAGGAAGTTTTTCCTCCTGTCTCGTGTCTGTTGCCCGGCGCGGGGAGGGGAGAGAGGCCCTAGGAGAAGGCCGGGCTTGGTGCCTGCTGAAGGGTGGGGTGGGCGTGGGTGACCCCCTTCTGCTCACAGTGACGCGGCCAGTCTCTGCCTGGGAGAGCTTTGGACCGTTTGTGCGCATGGGGTGACTTCCTGTCTTTCTCTCCTTGTCCCCCCTCCCCGCAGGTGAAAACTTTTGGCCCGTTTGGGAGCGGCAACCAGGACAACCTGACTATGTACATGGATTTAGTGGACGGCATCTTTTTGAACCAAATCATGCTGCAAATGTAAGTTACCTTCTTCTCGGAGGGAGGAATGAATGGTGCGTTAGAAAGTTTGAGAGTAGAAATGGAGTGGAAGGTTGCATGGCGGGGTGTGTGTGGGGTGGGGGGTAGTTCCCTGAAGGTGGAGACGCTGCTATCTCAGTATTAACGTGCCTGTTGGGCATTCGTAGGTGTTTGAAGAACTCCAGGACAGTGTGTCGGGCAGTTGGTTTGATGAAGGAAATTTGGAATTGAATGACTGTCATTTACGTGGTGTAGATAGTGCAATTGACTTCGAACTCAAGGACTTAATTGTGGTTTGAGCAATGAAATGAAAAAGTCCCTTTTTGGAGGGCAAGGAACTGTAACGGAGAGTGTCTGGTTACAGGAAGTGTCGGGGTGGGCCCAGGCATCCAAGGGTTACTGTAAAGTTTCATTTTAGATGAGGCTGCCTGTGTTTCTGAGCTCCTTTACATCTCTTCTTCCTTTTTCAGTTGCCCCAGAGCAAGTGCAATTGGTTAAGTCCCACTGTATGGACTGAGTTTAAAGTCACAGTGTTAGGAGGGGCCCAGGGAGTCAGAGGCCATGGTGCTGTTTGTTTGGAAGCATGCAGCCTGAACAGGGTCTCGGTAGAAGTTACTCTTGCCAGCGAGTACATCTGACCACATCCTTTCCTTTCCTGTTGCTGAGCTCTGCACGGCCTGATTGACAGCTTGCCACAATGTAGGTGTTGGCTTCTACCTTTGCATTCTGTTTTTAACTCAGAAACTGCAGGGAACATTGGAACTGAGTGTCAGGATGATTCACAGGCACTTGAAGCAAAATAAAGCATCCTAATGTTCTCTGTGGATCAGCCTCGTGTGCGCACCTATTCACCTACGACTGAGCGAGTTGTCATACTGGAGCATAAATCTATTAGCTAATGAGAGATAGCTTCGTTTGTGGCTCACAAAGGCAGAGGAGCAGTTTGCTTTGGCATATCCAGAAAGTGGCTTATATAGATTGCCTTAAACAGCCTGTCTAGAAAAAAATAATTCAAGAACCGTGCTCTTTTTTTTTGGAGACGGAGTTTCACTCTTGTTGCCCAGGCTGGAGTGCAATGGCGTGATCTCAGCTCACCACAACCTCCGCCTCCTGAGTTCAAGCGATCCTCCTACCTCAGCCTCCCGAGTAGCTGGGATTGCAGGCATGTGCCACCACGCCCGGCTAATTTTGTATTTTTAGTAGAGATGGGGTTTCTCCATGTTAGGCTGGTCTCGAACTCCCGACCTCAGGTGATCCACCCGCCTTAGCCTCCCAAAGTGCTGGGATTACAGGCATGAGCCACTGGGGTGCCCGGCCTCCTTTTGTTTTAATAAGTCATTTGATGTCATGCTGTTTAATGGTTTTTGCTTTTTTTTTTTAGGTTCACAGCTGTGGGTGTAGGAAAAAAGTCACTACCAATCTTACCAATCTTCAGTGTCTGATTAGATTCAAAAACATAAATCTGTTGCCAGCTTTGACAGCACTTCTTAGATAACTTTGTTGAAACTGAGTTTTCCGGGAGCTGCCTCGTGGCATATTCGAGTTCTGGCCACTCTCCCCTCATTCTGTTAGACCCTGAAAATTACTGGATTCCATTGGCGCAATGACCGGTGAAACTTCAACCTGTCCTTACCCAAGCCCAAGACTGTTTAATTAAAAAAACCAGCAGTATCCCCAGCCTTTTCATTCAGCTCCTACACCCAGGCAGAGGGGGGAACAAAAGCACTGGGACTGTTTCTCTTTCTTCCCTGACCTTTGGAATTCCTGAAGCGTTTCCCACTTGCTTGTAAATCAGGAAAGCCTGTTGGACCATTCCTTTGAGAAACGCCAGCTCATCACTTGTTCTCATTTGGCCCGTGGCTAAATTCGGCCGGGGTAAGGGGGGCGGTGGGAGGGCTTCTCCCATTCCCTGGGCAATTTTAGATGTTCTCTCTGTGATATGCCAAGGTAATCATTCCAGAAGTGGGAACTGGTAAATTGTAGCTCTTAAGACTTCAAGAAGTGCTTCTGGGTCCCTCTGGATGGGTTGGGCACAGAGGAAGGGAGCGTGGGGAGGCTGAATGGCTGGCTTTCCAGAATGAGGAAAGAGAAGAGAGAGTGGGTGGGCATGGTTTCCTGCGTGGGTGATCAGAATCACCCAGTTCCAGGTGATAGAAGTCAGAATAGTGTTTTTGCGTCTGGAAGTGGTGAGGATTGACTGGAAAGGACCCAGGGGAACCTTTTCAGGGTAGTTGAAATGTCCTGCAGAGTGGCTGGAGTATATTTCATTTTCCAAAACAATTCAAATTATAACTTTATGCATTTCATGCTATGTAAAATTACCTCAAGTAAACCATGAACCCTGGCCCGTATCGGACAGCCTACATAGCCAGCTGGGATTCAAACCCTTGGCCTCCCTCTTACCAGCAGTGTGACACTGGGCACGTCGCTCAGTGCCTTAGTTTCCTCATCTGTAAAATGGGACGTAAAGTACCTTCCTTAAGAGATGGTTGTGAGGACAGAATGAAACCGTGTGTTAACATTTAGCTGTTTGCCTATGTAGGTGCCATCTTAATCCAGAAAGGATTTGAGGCACCAAGTAAAAGTTCTTTTTTTTTCTGGCCTACCTTTTCCCCCATATTCTTCGATCCTTGGATTACCCCACAGTTCTCAGCCCTTAGCCCTCTACCAGTGAGGTCTAGGGCAACATTGGACCCTGGGACCCAAGTCCTAGCCCCGCATTTAGACTGTACTGCACTTAAGCCTCTGTTTTCACTTCTACCAAATGGCAACATGTCACTAGCCAGCAGGTAAGGGGTAAGCCTGTTCTGCCTCATCTCCCATGCCAGTAGTTCCTAGACTGTGCTATTTGCCTGTTTTGATTCCTTCCCCCCAAGTTCGTAGGACCTGAGGAAATCGCGTCGAGCAGTGCTGCTAACAGAGCTCAGATAAGAGGCTGTTACCTAACACCTGGGAGCCTTGGTGGAGGTTGGCTGGGGGTCACGTGACTGCACCTGGCCATTGTCTCCCGCAACCGGAGAAGGCTGTTAGTAGTCTCTTGGCCCTGGTCTCCTGGTGACATCAGCACCTGGAAGCAGGGAAGCCCCACAGGTTCAGCTTTCTGGGGAGGCCCAGGGCTAGGAGAATTCATGAATGAAACTGAGGCTTTGAGAGGCCTGGATGGAGAGGCCTGGGAATGCCTGCTCAATCAGTAGCTCCTCTGTCAACACGGTGTCTCGGGTACCTACCAGCACCCAAGAGAAAACAAAGTTTGCTCTGGTTAACTTTGGACACATTTTTCATTGTCTTGTAGGAAAATTATTTAAGAGCCTTAACCCTAGCATCAGGCAGACAAGTTCACATCCCCACTCTGCCACTTCCTAGTGTTATTATGTTGGGCAAATGACTGAAACTCTCTAAGCCTTGATTTCCTGATCTGTAATAAGGGTATTTTACCAATTAAGGGTAGGTTTAAATAAAACTATGTATATAGAAAAAGCCTAACATATATCTATCATTGAGCAGATGAGGCCCAGATCTGAGTTTGTGTGTGTACATACGTACGTGTACCCATGCCTTTAGTGCTGTACATCTGTACTTGTGAGAGTAAACCATCCGATTTGATGCAGTGGCTGAAGTTGGAACTTGGTACTAGGGCTGAGAGCTCGTGCCCTTTAAGTTCAACCGTATTTGTTCAGGCTCCTTTGTGACCCCTGGTGCTAGCTGCAAAATTCAGGATACTGTGTTAATTATTCATAGGTTAGAAACATCCTCGGGGAAATAGGAGAGTTTCTTTACTTCCCAAAAAGCATTTGAAGGATAACTTTTCCCCCAGTGCACTTGAAGGAGAGTTTATGTTTCCCTTTTGCAGATGTAGAAGCTTAGGATAAACGGGGAAATTTTACTTGTTGGTTGAATGAATTTGTATTGGCGCAAAAATCTTGGGAAAAAACAATTTTTACTTATGAACTTCAGTAATTTCCATCTTTTGGCTGCAGTATAGGACACATGGGGGTTTGAGTCCTTAAAAATTACACAAACAGGCTGGGCGCGGTGGCTCATGCCTGTAAGCCCAGCATTTTGGGAAGCCGGGGTGGGCAGATCACAAGTTCAGGAGATCAAGACCATCCTCGCTAACACAGTGAAACCCCGTCTCTACTAAAAATACAAAAAAATTAGCCAGGCGTGGTGGCGGGTGCCTTGTAGTCCCAGCTACTGAGGAGGCTGAGGCGGGAGAATGGTGTGAACCCGGGAGGTGGAGCTTGCAGTGAGCCGAGATCACGCTACTGCACTCCAGCCTGGGCGACAGAGCCAGACTCCATCTCAAAAAAAAAAAAAAAAACACAATTTATGTTCATCCTAGGAGAATAGGAACATATACAGATGAGCAAAATAGAACTTGCCCATGATTTTACCATGTGGAGGTAACAATGTCAATATTCTAGTGCCTTCCGAATGTTATCTATGATATATATTAATATGTGTCCTTAATGTATTAATATTTTTGTACAAATATGGACTCTTGGTATTGTTTTTTAGCATGGGTCCCTATTTGTATAAAAATACACTGAACATGTATAAAAACATTTAGCATGTTTTTTAACGTGTGATAAATTAGGGACATCTGTCAGTGTCAATACATAGTTTCTTGATTTAGCTTTAAATTTAGGAAGTTTTTGGAATATGACCAAAAGTTGGGGGCTGGCTTTCCCAAAGGAGGGGGACGAGGTTACTCTAAGCCTAAATTATAACTCTTTTTAAAATTCTAGCAAGAGGTGGTTTCCTTTCTTCTTCTTTTTTTTTTTTTTTTTTGTTGTTGTTGAGATGGAGTCTTGCTCTGTTGCACAGGCTGGAGTGTAGTGGCTTGATCTCAGCTCACTGCAACCTCTGCCTCCCAGGTTCAGGTGATTCTCCTGACTTAGCCTCCTGATCAGCTGGGATTACAGGCGCGTGCCACCATGTCTGGCTAATTTTTGTATTTTTAGTAGAGACAGGGTTTCACCATGTTGGCCAGGCTGGTCTCGAACTACTGACCTCAAGTGATCCTCTCACCTTGGCCTCCCAAAGTGCTGGGATTATAGGCATGAGCCATCGTGCCCGGCCGGTTTCTCTTTTTCTAGTTGGAAGTTTTTATGAAAAGGAATCCCTGGGGGCCCACACTTTAGACTTGGAACTCTTGGAACTCTCCAAGTTCCGACCAGCTACCATGTTTGTATCCTGTCCTCTGAGATCCCGATACTAGAGTGTTGGCCTTTTATGTGTTAGGACTATCATGTAAAGATGATTGTTGTTCTGAATGACAACTTCTGGGGAAGTGCAATTGTTTAACAGTTATAATAACATCTTCCTGTGGTACAGAAGCAAGTACAGTCCAAGTTTGCTAATGCAGATGTGGGCCATGGAACCATATAGCCTTTGAAGGCTGGAATGATCATGTAGCCATTTTGCAGATGAGCACACTGAAGCCCAGTGAACTTTGGCTAGGCTTGGGACCTGGACTAGAACCCATGTCTCCTGACTCCCATTTCCTACAGCATGGAAAGGTGGGAGTTACGGAGGTGCTGGGCAGAGTGGAGATTGAGATGTGCCTGTCTTAACTGTAGTTGAGGCTTTTGTTTTGATTAGTGTCCTGATAGCCTCTCTTTACCCAGAGAGGCCTAGTTAAAGGAGGGAGTACTAATAATCACGGTAAGTAGCTTAATTACTCATACAGTAAATGTCAGGGTTCTTTTAGAGTGTTGTTTCTGTGAGCTATTTCTTGCAAGAACTGGAGAGAACAATAGCAGGGATGGTCAGAAGCTTCTATGCTGTGATGTGAGGGGACTCCCAGGTTCCCGACCCTGAGGGTATGTTATGCCTTTGCACGTGCTTGGAGATGTCCATGATGTATGCTGAGGCTTTCGGCTCCTGGCACTCCTGGGGTGGTCCCGTCTGACTTCAGTGAAAGATGGGACTACAATGACAAAGACGAAAGAAAGAAGAAACAAAAGACAAAACAGAAAAAGCGCTGCATGTTCTCTGAGTTCTGCTGTTTTAAGAAGTGCATTTGTCACTGTGAAATTGATTTTCATCTTTTAAGGTATCTACAGTAAAGGGAGGAGAATTGTACCTTTAAGATAAATTACTTTATGCTGCCAGGAATACTTCTGCAGCTAAAAATGCCTTTGCAGTTTAAATTCTGAATGCCTCTTCTTTTCGTGAATTAATTTCCACAGAACTCTTAACCTTTATTTTCTCAGTTATGCATAACTCCAAGAGAAACATGTAACATGTAAATGACTTGGCCACACTCCATCACTGTACTTCCAGAAACATTTGAAATGATTTCGATTTGTAGGGTTTTTTTTTCCTTTATCAATTTTCTACTAATTATTGGCTTTGAATGAGCCAGATGGCATTGAGATTGATTTCCTTAACTCCCCACACTAACCCCCAAGAGGCTCAGCACCTTCATCACGGCGTCTGGATGACAGAAGAAACTGTGAAGACAGGCCTTCCTTTGAATTAGCCATCCTTTGCGGTGTCTTGGGACCGTCAGATGGAAGGGAGGCCTTTGTTATGAAAAGCAGCTCACAGTCTGTGGAAGGGTGGAAGCGAACTCAGTAATGCTGTGTGCTCTCGTCTCATGGGAAATGTTTTCTGACACTGAGCATTTTGAGAAATGTCCTGTATATAGATGAGGGAGGGACATGATACATCACTTGATGTAGATTTCTAGTTTCATCACAACCAGACCCAACTTTTGCCTGAGGTTGGAAAATAAATGACACTTTGGGGATTTCCCACATGATTTAATTGTGTCTCTCAGCATTTCTTACAGGGTGCATTGTACACCATAGAGTGTCATAGATTGATTATGCCAGTTTCTCAAGATAGGATTTTTGTCCCTGGAATTTGTAAATCACAGGGAGGGCTAGCCCAAGACCAATTCGCATGACAGAGGGAGACCTGTGTTTAATGGAACGTTATGATTTTATTGGTGTATTAAGTCAGAAAATGTACCATTTTGGCCTGGCACAGTGGCTCACACCTGTAATCCCAGCACTTTGGGAGGCCAAGGCGGGTGGATCACTTGAGGTCAAGAGTTCGAGACCAGCCTGGCGAACATGGTGAAACCCTGTCTTTACTAAAAATACAAAAATTAGCCAGGCGTGGTGGCACACACCAATCCCAGCTACTCTGGAGGCTGAGGTGAGAGAATCGCTGGAACCCAGGAGGTGAAGGTTGCAGTGAGCTGAGATCATGCCACTGCCCTCCAGCCTGGGCGAAAGAGCAAGACTCCATCTCAAAAAAAAAAAAAAAAAAAGTACCATTTTAGGCTGGGCACAGTGGCTCACACCTGTGCTTTGGGAGTCTGATGCAGGAGGATGGCTTGAGGAGTTTGAGACCAGCCTGAGCAACATAGTGAGACCCTGTCTCTATAAAAAATATAAAAAATTAGCTGGGCCTGTAGTCCTAGCTGCCTGGGAGGCTGAGACGGGAAGATCCCTTGAGCTCAGGAGTTCGAGGCTGTAGTGATCTGTGATAGTGCCACTGCACGCCAGACTGGGTGACAGAGTGAGACCTGTCTCTATTTAAAAAAAAAAAAAAAAAAACAACCTACCATTTTTCTCCTGTCTTTCTTGATATTTCACATATTTTTCTTTGTTCAGCTTTTAATTCTTCTAATCTTGAAATATATTTGGCAGGGTTGGTTTTATACAATATAACATTTGGGGTCTGCACTGATACGTGGTTGTTTTTTGTGGGTGCTAGGAACGGTGGGAATGGAAACAGCACTGACCGAGGGCCTGCGGTGGGCCAGGTGCTCGGGTCAGGGAGCAGAAAGGCGGTGTGGCCCACCTGAGGTCCTGGCTTAGCAGTGGCAGGATTGGGATTTGATTGGAACCACAACTGCCGCAGCACAGCCTCATGGTCACCTGGGGACTGGAGGACAAGATGCTGGGTCGTGGCTGGGAAAGGCAGTGTGGCAGCTGCTGGGAGATGCAATTTCCATTCTCGTGTTTCTTCCCCTAGAGATCCCAGGCCCACAAATCAACGCATCAATAAGCACGTCAACAATGATGTGAACCTTCGCATTCAGAATTTGACCATCTTGGTGAGAAACATTAAGACCTACTACCAGGTAAGGGCAGTTCCGCTGTCAGGAATTCTTACGTGTGTCCATCAGTATCGTCACTGTCAACAGTTTTCCCACAGGAGGCCGGGAAGAAACGGTGCTTACGTTTAGGCCTCTACTTGTTGACAGTTGGTCTGCTTTCATGTGAACCCTTTGTTGGGGCATGTGTGAGGATGAGATGGTGCATTGATTTCCTTTGTTTGGTGAATGTTCTTTGAGCTGTGTGTAGCATCGTGCTATATGCTGTGAAGGTCCCAGAGAGGAGCCTCGGTTTGCAGCCTCTGCCCCGAGAATGCAGTTGAGTGGGGACTGTCTGGAATGGGCTTCCCGAAGGTAACCCTGATGTGGTTGTCCCCAGCCCCTGGCTCAGTGGCTCTTTATACAGGAGCCATTCAAGGGTTGAGGGAGAGGAGGAACCACTGGAGGGTTATGAAGATGGGACCAAGAACGTAATTAACCCACCTCTAGCTGCAAGCAGGAGTACTGGGCTTAGGGAGCATCTGTCTTTCAAGTGTTTACTGCATCTGATCTGTGTGGTCAATGGGACAGGCAAGCCGGCCTGATGGAGACTTGCTTTTTAATACCCCAGGCTGGGTGTCGTGGCTCATGCCTGTGATGCCAGCACTTTGGGAGGTCGAGGTGGGCGGATCACAAGGTCAAGAGATCAAGACCATCCTGGCCAACGTGATGAAACCCCGCCTCTACTAAAAATACAAAAATTAGCCAGGCGTGGTGCACACCTGTAGTCCCAGCTACTCAGGAGGCTGAGGCAGGAGAATCGCTTGAACCTGGGAGACGGAGGTTGCAGTGAGCCAAGGTCGTGCCACTGTACTCCAGCCTGGTGACAGAGCAAGACTCTGTCTCAAAAACAAACAAACAAAACCAAACCCAAAAGCCATCCCAGCCTTGGGAAGGCCAGTTGAGAGTCTTTGATGGTGTTAGTGATCTCTGTATGGCCAACACGGATGGAAATGGACTGAAACTGTGTACCTTGGAGCCCCAGTTTTCAAACCTTTTCTTAGCAGTGAAACTTTCCCCCTATATGATTTTTCTCGAGACTCCAGGTGAAGCCCAGTGCACTGTGCTCAGCTGTCTCCTCGGCCTCCAGGGCATCTGTCCTCCAGGGTTCCCGGGACTCCAGGGGACACAGATTGAGAACTATGTTCTCAAGAACAACTGCCTCCCAGATTCACACCAGTGTTTCACTAAACATGTGACCAGACTCCGCCTGAGACCTGTGCCTCACACTTGGCTGCCTGGGCTGTAACTTTGTCTTGGTTCTGGGATTCGGGAGCATCTTTGGATGTTGTGAGGCCTCTGTTGACATGAGGAAGCCGTCTGGCCAGCCGTGACTCCCCTTCTGCCCTTGTGCAGTGGTTGCTGGTTCTGGGGTCCTCTGAGGGACTGCTGGGTGGGCTGCCAGGCAGAATGTGTGCTGTAGCATTGGGCTTTGTGCTGGGCCCAGTTCCTGTCGAGGGCTGTGGTTGCTGCAGGAGCCCTTGCTTCTGTTTCAACATGACTTTGAAACTGAACATGAGAGGGAGGGAGTGGGCAATGGCCTGGGTTTTCTGAGATAGCTGTTTCCGTCCTCCTCCTGTTGCGTAGGGGGGCTGGCATGGTTTGCCTGTGTGGCCAGTTCAGTGAGCCGTCTGTGCTCAGCCCAGAGACCACTGGGAGAAGGGCACCGTGGGCTCTCTGGACACTGCATCTGGGAAGCTTAGAACCAGCCCCATCCCTTTAGTTCCAGATGACTGAGGGAGGGGGCCCAGGGTCAGGGAGAGGCCTGGAGGGCTGGTGTGGGAGCCTGTGAGAGTTGGCTCTGGGGAGTTGAAGGGGAGCCACACTCAGTATGATGTATGCTATAGGCAGGGGCATTTCTGCTGGCGTCTCCCTCGTGTCAGCCATGCACAGGGGCAGTGGGGTAAAGGAGATGGTGCTGTCAGTGACCTGTGCGTCTGTGATGAGAGCCTGGTGGCTGTGCCGGCTGCTCAGCAGGTATGCAGGGCATGGGCCTTGTCTGCAGGTGCCATTCGTGACAGGCAGGTGCTTTCAGGACTGTGTGCTAAGTGCTAGGGGAAGCACGTAGTGCTGAAAGTTCAAGAGGCAAGACCCCCCTAACCCAGCCTGCGTGCCAGGAGCTGGGGAAGCCTTCTTGGACGAGGTGATACCTGAGTGGAGTTTCAGTGGGCAGCTGAGTTTCCAGTTTGGAGGGTCATGGGAGGGAATGAGCGGGGCTGGCCAGAGCCAGCAGTATAGCACTCACTGGGCAGGTGTCTGCATCCCTGTCCTCCCTCCTCCTGCACTGTGAGCTCTTGGTGAGCTGGGATGTGATGAAGGTCTCAAATGGAGGTGAGGTTTCTGCAGGCCTTTGTGAGTAGCATGGGGCAGTGAGGCTCTTGCTGCAAGCTGTTTGGCCGTAGAGATGCCATCCTCTGGCCCTGCCAGTCCAGGAGGACTTCTCCTGTTGGTGACCAGCCACTCTGAGGGTCCATTCAGCTCTGGGCTGGGCAAAATGGACTTGACACTCACTTGAGACTGCGTGGGTTTGAGAAGCAGCTTGCTATTCTTGGGGTACTGTTCAGAGTTCCAGAAGATGGGAAGTGGCCACACAAGGTAAAAGATGGCCAGCCCACCCTCAGGGTCCAGAAGGACTTCCAGGTGGAAAGAGGACCCTGCATCCCTGTGCTCCCTCCTTTCGTGCTGGGAGCTCTTGGAGGACTGGGCTGGTGTGCGCTGGCAGTCTCGGCCCAGCTCAGAGCAAATGGTCAGTCAGTGTATGCTGACAGCACTTGCTGCTGACCAGGGAGTGGCCACTGCCTCTCAGTCCTGCCCGCTTGAAGGAAGCTGACAAGACGCTTGTGTTCAGGGCTGGCACATTCCGTGTGGACGGTGTTCTGCTGTGTATTTTTTTTCCTTCCGATTTATGACAAAATAAAGTTCTTGTCATATAGGTCGTACTGTACGTGCTCTTTGTAAAACGCTTAGAAAACAGACAAGTAGCACGAGAAAAGACCCACCCGTCAGCCCAGCAACCCAGAGACAATCGCTGTTAACGTTTGTAGTATTTCCTTTCAGTTCTCGAGTGAATAGTTTTTGTTTTATGCCATTGTGGTTGTGGCCATATATACAATTGCGTATCCTGCCTTTTTTCTCTCCCACCTAACATTATAGCACAAACATAACCGGTTATTATAGTAAAGGGGTATTCCAGAACGTTTCCGTAAAAGCTGCCGCCCGGCCTCTTCTTGGGAAAGTAGCCCCGAAGGTCCTGAGGGCTTGGAATGAAGTGGGACACACGTCATTCCTCACTCTGACTGGGGTGCTGTGTGGGTGGGCCTCCCTCTCACCTGTGGCTTTTTGGTAGACACATCAAGGTCGCGCATTCTGGCTCTGGGTTTTGTTTGCCAGGAGATGGCTCTGTGTCCCTAACTGTGCCCTTCTTCTCTGTGGCACACTGGAGCAGTGACAGTCTGGAAGGCCAGGCCTTTCCTAAAGAGCATGGGCCGTGTCACTAGGATGCTCAAGTTGACCTCTGAAAACCGGGGGAGGCAAAGGGTCCTTGACCTTTTCCTGAGCAGGGCATAGGTCAGCAAGTGGGTGGAAACCAGTGTGGCTGAGATCCCATCCCACCACCGGCGTCTAAGGCAGATTCTCCGCCTTCCTGGCTTACCGCATTGGACTCTTCTGGGATTGGGGCCCTGGAATCTGCATTTTCTTTTCTTTTTTTTTTTTTTTTTTTTTTTGGAGACAGAGTCTCGCTCTGCCACCCAGGCTGGAGTGCAGTGGCGCGATCTCAGCTCACTGCAAGCTCCGCCTCCCGGGTTCACGCCATTCTCCTGCCTCAGCCTCCCGAGTAGCTGGGACTACCAGTGGGCACCACCATGCCTGGCTACTTTTTGTATTTTTGGTAGAAACAGGGTTTCACTATGTTGGCCAGGCTGTCCTCAAACTTGGGAGCTCAAGCAGTCCTCCTGCCTTGGCCTCCCAAAGTGCTGGGTTTATGGGCATGAGCCTGCAAGGCTCACGGCATCTGGCCTGGCTTCTTTTAAAATTAAATTTTGGATTTATGTAATGGTTCACTTTTTCCATTAAGAATCTTGAATATTTACATTAAATGCAGATAGTGGAGTCAGGCTGAAAGTGAGGCCGTTCCAGCAGAAGTCTGCCCTGTGCAGCAGCGGCTGGCCTGTCTGTGCTCTGGGGTTGTGCCTAGCATCCCATCCCCATTCCCTGCCCTGGACACCTTCAGTCCGGTGCCTTGTCTGGAAAGGGCCTCATTGTCATGTGAAGTTTCCAAGGTTTCTTTGGCTTTGTGTGGTGGGAAGCACTTCAGATGGTGGCCTGGATACATTCCCTGTGTGTTGTTGGAGACGTATGTCTTTGTCATCGAGTCCACACGTGGATATCTCGTCCAGTGAGATCGGGACCCTTGGATGGATGTGGGGACTTACCCATAGGACTCACTCTGAAATGAGGAATTTGCTGTTTCTTCACACGCCTCTCCTCACCAGGTGCAGAGGCTGCAAGGCTGGGGTCCCGCCGTCTCTCTGGGCAGGCTGCTCTCCTTCTCTGAGCCTCCTGAGTGCCCTCCTTCAAGCAAAGGGATTGGGCCTGAAATGCTACAGTTGCATGGTGACCAGAAACTGCGAGATTTAGAGGAGATTTAGAGTTTACGATCAGCTCAAGGAAGTTTAGCTTTCTGGATTCCTTGAGCTCGGCTCTCTGACTTCTGGCCTCTAGCATGGGCACAAGGCCAGAAGTTTCCTTATCTCGAGTGAAACAGCCAAATAAATACAGCCCGGGTGCCTTAGCTTCTCCCAGGCCTTTTCTTTTTCCTTTATTGCTTTGAAGAATTAAAAATAAAACAGTACAAGTGGTCATAACGAACACTCACATACCTGTCGTTCAAAATAAATATGAACAGATGGTTCTATTTTTCCATATTTGCTTGAGACTTTTTCCTTTTTTTAAGAAATAAAAATTTTCTGTTGAGATAGACGTTCCCAGCAGCCACTACTAAGCCCTGTTGTCCTCTCCCTTCCTGGGGTTAACACCTCTCGTTAATTTGGTGGTATCTACTTAACACTTTTATCCGCTTGCTGTGTATATGTGTGTGTGTTGTATATATATGCATATGTGCACACTATACACACTTGTGTACACACACAGAGCTTTGTGTGATCTTTAGACGAGACTTCCATAAATGGCAGCACACTGCCTGTAACGTCTTCCTCTGCCCAGCCTTGTTTCTGAGATGTCAGCCTCTGTGGTAGTTGTATTAGATAAGCATGCTCTGTTTACTAGAAATTAGGATTATCTTGAAGAAATGTGGACATTTTGTTTGAAGAAGGAAAATCTTTTAATTTGTGTTTTTTTGTTTTTTGTTGTTGTTGCTGTTTGAGACAGTCTTGCTCTGTTTCCCAGGCCGAAGTGCAGTGGTATGATCATAGCTCACTGCAGCCTCAACCTCTCAGGCTCAAGCAGTTCTCCCACCTCAGCCTCCTGAGTAGCTGGGATCACAGGGGTGCGCCACCACGTCTGGCTACTTTTTTTGATTTTTAGTAGAAGCAAGGTCTCACTAAGTTGCCCAGGCTGGTCTCAAACTCCTGGGCTCAAGCGATCCTCCCGCCTCACCCTCTCAAAGTGTTGGGATTACAGGCGTGATCCACCATGGAAAATCTTTTGTCAAAAGCAGGAATAGAAGGAAATGTCCATTTGACATTGTTGGTGGAAAGAATACATTAAACTTGTGGCTCTGTCTCATTTGTGTGGTCTAGAAGGTTGAGTCCGCTTAACTGCTTTGATGGGCCGGGACAGGATTCAAGGGAACTTAAAGTCCACTCAGGCCATGGCTACTGATACAAGAGGCATTTGCTTTAGGAGTAATAATACATTGTATAGAATTTGCAGAGGAGAAATTAGTTTCTCCACTTTTGACTTCAAAGGTTAAAGAGGAGGGCCATATTTTTTATTTTGTAGCTCATGTCCACATTGTGCGGAAATTAAAAATAACATTTTTGATTATAAAATTATTTTCTGGCCGGGTGCGGTGGCTCACGCCTGTAATCCCAGCACTTTGGGAGGTCGAGGCGGGCGGATCATGAGGTCAGATCAAGACCATCCCGGCTAACATGGTGAAACCCCATCTCTACTAAAAATACAAAAAAAATTAGCCTGGTGTGGTGGTGGGCAACTGTAGTCCCAGCTACTCGGGAGGCTGAGGCAGGAGAATGGCATGAACCTGGGAGGCGGAGGTTGCAGTGAGCCGAGTTCATGCCACTGCACTCCAGCCTGGGGGACATAGTGTGACTCCGTCTCAAAATATATATGTGTGTGTGTGTATGTGTGTGTGTGTGTGTGTGTGTGTATATATATATATATTCTTACTATGGATTAGGAAATAGAAAGAAAGTTAAGTTCACCTGTTATCTCAACACCTAGGGATATCACTGCCAGCATTTTGGTATTTGTGCTTGCTTTGTGTGTGTGTGTGTTTCTAAAGTGTGGCTCGTATCATTATACTGTTTGTAGCCTGCCTTTTTTTCATTTACCATGCAGGGAGCAAGCTTTTCCCCGCCATTAAATACTCTTTCATAATATGAATTTTGGTGTCTGTGTAACATTTTATCATGTGGGTGTAACTACTATCATTGTCTCAGAATTATAAACCATACCACTGTGAACATACTTGGTACATAAGTCATTCAACAAATGTTCTTATTTCCTTAGCAGGGAGTTCCTAGGTCAAAGGACATGAATACTTTGAGAATTTTTGCTACTTACTGCCAAAATAGCCTTATTTATAGGTTTTTTCCTTTTTCTTTGGTCAGTTGCCCATTTGTGTTCTTCACCCTTTGTGATTGTGTTGGTTAAAATGCAGCTATTTTAACAAATTGCTATTGCATGCTGAAGATTCTCGAGTCCCTGCCAGGCGGCGAGGTCCTGAGGTTGTGTTTGCAATGTCTGGGCGGACTTCATTTGTGTTGGAGGATCTTGAGTGCCTTTTGGGGATCTCTCCAGCAGGACTGCCTGAGGGAATCGTAGTGGGGTTAGAGAACAAGGCAGTCATTAGGGGCAGGGCCTGGCTGTGGCCGGGGCTCCAGCTCAGGCCTGGGCTCCGTCCCCGTGTCGGCAGCAGGAGCTTTTGTGGACCTGACCATCCAGAGGTCACAGTCAGCTTCCGTGTGAAGGTTTGCAGTCCATTCAAAATTCAAGAGCGAACTCTCCAGACTGCTGGGAGATGTGCCTGAGGAGGGCAGTGGTTTGCGGGGGGTCCCCCGTCCTCCTCCCGTCCCGCATTCCCTAGCTAGAGCTTGTATAATAGAAGAAGGAAATGCAGGATGTGGAAGCTCTGGTGGCCCAGAGGTGGGTAGGACTTGCCAGGTTACCGGCTCTTCCTCTTTCTGTTTCTCTTTCTTGTCCTCTCCATGCCTGAGATGCTCACGTTTTGTTGGGTGGGAGAGTGGCGAGGTAAATCAGCTGTAATAACACCTGTGTATGCAGGACGTGGGATATGGCCAGACACAGGCCGGGGGAGCAGGGATCCTGGAGAGCTTTCTCGGGAGAAATGTCTGCCTGTGGCTGGCGGGGTTGACTGGCAGGGAAGGGGTGTCCTCTGGGAAGAGCAGCACCTGCAGAGCTTTGGAGACATAAAGCAGCCTGAAGGTTGGGGCATCTCTTGGGGGTATGGGGGTGAGGCTCCAGGCCGTGCTTAGGAACCTGAACTCTTTTTTTTTTTTTTGAGACAGAGTAAGACTCTGTCGCCCAGGCTGGAGTGCAGTGGCGCGATCTCGGCTCGCCGCAACCTCTGCCTCCCGGGTTCATGTGATTCTCCCGCCTCAGCCTCCTGAGTAGCTGGGATTACAGGCACCCGCCACCATGCCCGGCAAATTTTTTGTATTTTTAGTAGAGATGGGGTTTCACCGTGTTGGCCAGGCTGGTCTTGAACTCCTGACCTCAGGTGAACCGCCCGCCTTGGCCTCCCAAAGTGCTGGGATTACAGGCGTGAGCCACCAAGCCTGGCCTAGGAACCTGAACTTCTAAAAGAGAGAGCTTAGGAAAGAAAACTGCTCCCATTTGGAGAATGCACAGGTGTTGGGAGGGGTTGACAGGTTGCAGGGCCCTGGACTGAGGCCACGCAGCAGAGAGAAGGACGAGCTCTAGGAGACACCATGGGGATCCAGCCCAGATGTGGGAATCCAGGGGTGAGGGGTCCCTGGGTTCCTGGTGTGACTTGGGGGTGGGGCGTTGGTGCTGCTCTCTGGGTGGGCCTGGGGCTCTGGGTGAGGAGAAGTGGGCTTAGTCCTCAGCCCTGGTGGTGTGCTGAACGCCCAAACCTCTTGGGAGGCAGGTTTGGTTTCTGTAAGCTGTTGGAGTGCCATTTGGACTTGTTTTCCTTTCTTTTCTCTCCTTTTTGTTGTCAGAAGAAATGCTGTCCAGGCATATCAGATAGCGGCGAGGAACTGTGGGACTCAGATCTGTGCCCAAATCAAAAGGCTGAGAGATGAATGGGAGGGAGCTTGACCTTTACTGAGTGCCCGTGCTGGGGGCTTTAGAGCCTCGTCATTTTTCACTGTTACCTCGGTATTATAAAGAAGAAATTACCGTCTCCATTCTATAGATTAGGAAACCAAGGCTCATGAAGCAAGATCAGGAAACAGCCCCAGAAAGCTGCAAGTTTTCTTCATCATCGGCTGCTTGAAGAAGCTTCTTTCTAAAAGCCAGGGCTTCTAGAATCATGTAGGGAGGTAACTTGCTGCAGATGGACCTGCTGCCCTGTAAAGGCTGGCAGGGCCAGTCAGGATGTGCACCCGCAGTGGGGTGGGGGTGCTGCGTGTGGTGTACCCCCCAGCCGGGAGTGTGGGCTCCCGTAATAACCCAGCGTCACACCAGCCCGGAGCCCAGAGGAAGGGACTGGGTTGCTTCAGGCACCTCTGAAACTTCCGGGGTTGGGCGGAGGGTGGAACAGGGAGCAGCTGGCCTCAGACTTCACCCCTCACCCCAGAGTGGCAGGAAGCAGAGATTCAGGGCTAATTGCAGGGGTTGCAGAGGGCGAAAGGTGGGTTTGATGTAATTAGCAGAGTTGGAGTTCAGCCAGGGCAAGGAGATGGAGAGAGTGTGTGTGTGGTGTGTGTGTGTGAGTATGAGTGTGAGTGAGTGTGTGTGTGTGTATGTGTGAGTGTGTGTGTGTACACAGTCTTTCTGTTCTCTTAGGGTTCCTTCTCTAGGACTTGAGTCAAGACCTTGATTTGCTGGGGCTTTTCTCCTATTTCAGGAGCGGCCATCCTTTCCTCTGCATTTGCAGGAAGGAGGTTTGGCTGAGTCTTGCTTTCGCTCTTGGTGTTGGATATGCCACCCAGGCCCCTGTGGCTGTCCCGTTGCCTGGGCCTGTTGGGCACAGCACCGAGCCCAGATGCTCAGAACGTGCAGCCTCACAGGGTCTGCTTGGAGACCTGCCCACCTCCGGACATTGACACATCGGGACTTCCGCCAGGCCCCTCTCCCTCCCCTATTGGTGTTTGTTCCAGAATCGTGTTTCTGATACAGGTTATCTTACCATGTCAAGTATTGACTGTTTCACCGTTTGCTCAAGTTTTTTTCTTTCTTTTCTTTTCTGTTCTTTTCTTTTCTTTTCTTTTCTTTCTTGGTCTTGCTCTGTGTAGCCCAGGCTGGAATGCGGTGGTGCGATCATGGCTTACTGCAGCCTCGACCTTGATCTGCCAGGCTCAAGCAAACCTCCTGCCTCAGCCCCCCGAGTAGCTGGGACTACAAGCATGCACCACCACTTCTGGCTAATTTACATTTCTGATTTTTTGTAGAGATGGAGTCTCCCTGTGTTGCCCAGGCTGGTCTCGAACTCCCGAAGTTGTTTCTTAATTCATGGCCATTTATTTACAGAGATGTGTGTTTATGAGCCCATCTTGGGAGCACAAAGTAAGCAACAAAGCTTCTGGGAGTGGAAGCTGAGTGATCCCCTGATCGGAGGGCAAGGGGTCTGAATTTGTGCTTCCAGAAAAATTATGGCTGAAACGATGAATGTTAAGCTTGCAGAAGCTGAGAGTGAGCCGTGCTTGGTGTTCCTGGTGCTTGTCGGGCTCATTCTTAGTTAGGTCTCGTGCAGCTCCAGTTGAAAGCTGCGCTTGTGGGTGATGAGTGAGTGTTGTGGGAATCGAGTGATGCGGGCGTGAATGAAGGTTGGAAGCACAGCTCACTTTATGGACATACCCTAAACACTAGAGTGGGAGGAAGTGGCAGGAGGAACCAGTTCCTTTTGTGACAGAAAGGAGAGAAATGGATTTCTCAAGTCGTTAAAAAGAAAAAACAGAGGTTTCTCCTTTGCCTTGGGTTTGGTGTTAAATGCCAGGATCAGCATGTTTGATATTCTCACTGGTTTGTCAAAAGGAGTTTCTGAAGAAGAACTTGCCCAGGCAGGCTCTGCCTCTCCATGAAGCCGGCTGCGTGGCTCCCCTCCAGGGCTCATAACAGTTTTTGTTATTCAGCTCTTCTTTTGGGAACGGCAGAGATTCTCTACTGCTTCGCCTTGGCATCCAGGGCCCTTTGATCCTTCGCGATATAATTGTCGCGATATAATTTGTCATCTTATTTTTCTAGTAATGAGAGGAACGTCGAGGGAAGGAGGATGAGGAAGTGCTGGTCTTCAATTGGTGGCTTCAGCCAGTACTGTAAAAGTTGAAGGGGCCACACTCTGTACCCCCAGTTCTGAGTTGGTGGTATTTAGGGGGGAGGCAGAGATTTCTGATAAAGAGTCAAGGCTGCCACGTTCCACTGTGAGGGTTCTGTTGGTTTGGGATTGGGTTTCGGGGAGGCTAAGGGTTGAGGGGTGGTAATTCTACATGTAGGGGCATTCTGTAGGGGAAGAGATGGGGCACACTGCAGCTCCAGGGAGAAGCCTCCTGTTGCTTCCCTTAGCTGCACCTGGACAATCCTGGCCTGGGGTCTGGTGGCCTGGGGAGGGAGCAGGCAGGTTTGCCTTCTCGGCTGGGGGACGAGGTTAGCCACTGCCTGGTGGAAGTGGGTGAGCCAGCTCTGTGGGGTGACTTCTTTGGTTACTCGAAGGCCAGAAAAGTGAAGCCAGAGAACAAGGTGGGGTGGGAGGTGGGAAGGCAGGAATGACGAGAGCTCTGCCACTGTGTCAGCTTAGGTCCCTGAACGCTTTCCCTGGTCCAGAAGCTTGTGTTCATTGTTCCCAGCAGTGTGACTTAAGGTGCATCGTCCAACCTCACCTGTAGAGCAGGGGTAAAAATTACCTTATAGGTGATTGTGAGGCCCAAATGAGATCACAAAACGTTTCTTGAATCAGTGAATAATAATAGCAACAGCTGTGGGTCCCAGGCTGACTCTGCAGGGGATGCACTTGTTCACCTGTATTCTGCAGGCGGAGGGGGCAGTTACTTGCAGATAGGGGTCTTGGGAGGCAGGAGATACAAATCCAAATAGAAATGGAAAAACAACCAAGAGCCTCACCATCTGCAGAGGCACAAGGTCGAATGGCGGGTTCCTTTGAGTGCACCCCTCAGATTTGTGGCCTTGGGTAAGGTACTTCATCTCGAGAGTCTTTCTTATTTGAAAAGTGGAGATATTAATAGTGCCAGCCTGGGAGGGTTGTAGGAGGGGTTCTACAAAGGCCTTGTACTCAGGGGACATGTGGGTGGGAAGGGAGGATGCCCACCCATCTGGCAGAGGGGTGGCAGGCAGGCCCCGCCCCAAGCCCCCTCCCCTGGCCGCTCTGTGTTCATCTGTTACTGAGCGGATTATCCAAGGACCCCTCCCGGAGTAATGCGCTCTGATTCATTTGGATTAGTCTCATGCGTGTGCACGTGTGCCTGTCTCTAGCCCTGCACGTTTTTCTCCTGTATGATCGTTTTATTTTAAGCTGAGTGACTTACACATATTATCTCATCAAAGGAAGCCTCACGATTTTATCCCTCACCAGCAATATAATTCCTTAAAAGCAGGCACTGAATCTTTTTGTTTGTCTGTCACCGCACCAGCATGGAAATGTGTCTGCCGTCAGTCAGCATGTGTTAATGACAAGATACATAACGATAGAGGCCACCATTCAGTGGAGTAAATAATTCAGAGAATAAGTCGTTACAGTCAGGGAACATGGTGTCGCACCAGGCCTGGGCCGGGAATCCTGTCTCTAGGTTAAAATGACCCTGCAAAGTGCCCCCGACCTGCTGCCCTTTCTAGACTGTTGAGTAATTAGAGGATGGGGCCTGCCTTGTTCCTCTGTGTCCCTGACACATGGCAGGGACCCAGGCCCTGACTGTTTAGGGGGTAAATGGGTAAACCGGTATGGAGGTGCAATGCAGTAAGGGGGCTGGGCTGGAGCTTAGGGCTCCCCTACTGTTTTCACGCAGACCTGTAGGCTTTTCATGTGGTGTTTGCTTTGTTGATGGAAATGCCGTATGTCAGGTACTGGGAGGCTCAGTCCCTGGGGGGTGGAAATTAAATTGATTGTTTTCAACTTTGTCTAGCCAGCTTGGCTCCCCTGAGCGTTCTAAGGTTTAGGCTGAATGACTTTAAAATTTTAAGACTAAAATTTTTGCCTCCTTTCCAAACCTTAATAACCAGACAGGCTCACCTTCTGCCCAGCAAGTCAGATTTACATGCCTTTAAAGTGTGGAATTGTGACTACTTAAAGGACAGAAACTCCGGAGCAGCTGGCACTTTTTGTGCTCAGTTGGTCTTCTAGCACCCTGTTTTTAGGGTGAGAATTTGTGGCATTCACATTTTATGGAGTAGAGCTCATGAAGTTGATTTCTTTTCTTTTCTTTTTTTGAGACGGAGTCTCGCTCTGTCACCCAGGCTGGAGTGCAGTGGCGCGATCTCAGCTCACTGCAACCTCTGTCTCCCAGGTTCAAGCAATTCTCCTGCCTCAGCCTCCTGAGTAGCTGGGATTACAGGCATGGGCCACCATGCCCGGCTAATTTTGTATTTTTTAGTAGAGACGGGGTTTCACCACGTTGGTCAGGCTGGGAAGTTGAATATTTCAGATGGAAATGGACTAAGTTGCAGAGGCGAGTATCCCAAGCTTAGATGCCAGAAGAAAGCAGTGTTGGTGGTTTCTGAGAACTCTGGGCTATTTTGATAACCACTTGGGGCAGTTAATCCAAAACAGGTTGTCCAGACCTTCAGAGGGAGCCAGATGGGGGCTGAGGTGTGGGCCATCTGGGAAGGCGCTTCTGTCTGTACCCCTTCTCCTACCTTACCCTTGTTGCTTCCTTCGGGAGGTAGAATTCGCTCAGGTTGCCTCTGCCTCATCTGCCCCTCTGCCTGCAGGGCTGGGGGGTTAGGGGGTGGGGGGGCGCTCCCATCCTGCTTGCAGACAGAACAGCTGGCACCTGGATCTGCCATCTCCCAGCTCAGCCTCTCCCGGGGCGGCTCCTCTTGTCCTCCAGGGCCACGCTGACACTGGTGCGACCTAGGGCAAGCGGCCCTCCTAGCCTGTTGCTCTTTTGTCAGATGGGGGTGATGACTGCACTTCCCTCCCTGGGTTGCAGCGATTCCAAGAGAGCCAGTGAGCGATTGGTGCCTGGGAAATGCCCAGCCTAGTGCCCGGTGCCTGTGGGCTGTTTTCCAGGAGCAGACTCCGGTACTCTCTCCCTCTCCCGCTCCCTCACACGTCCTGCCCTTGCAGTTTCTCCTGCCCCAGTACCTTTCCTTTTTCCCTATGTGAGGCCTTGAGGACTCTCTGGAATTTAACATCATTATCGCCGTCATCACACCCCTGGCCCTGACTTGTTTTCTCTGTGTCCCACCCCACATTGCAGACTCACTCAGGGCGGGGACTCTGGCAGCCTCTGCCTCTCCCAGGAAGCGCAGTGAGGGGGCTCAGTGAGAGTGAGGGGTGCGGTGAGAGTGAGGGGCACGGTGAGAGTGAGGGGTTGCAGTGAGGGGCCACCCTTGCTGGGGTCTCTGGTGCTGCCTCCAAGATCTCCAAAGGGCCAGGTCCTGGGGCTGGGCTGGGCTCTTAAAATGTTCCTCCTTTTATGCATCGCTGGTATGGAAACCCTGGGTCATTATCGGCTCAGGGTTTAAAAGATGAGGTAAATTGATTTCTAAAGGCAAAGCCACTTTGACAAGCCTTTTGATCTCATTCCTTTTGAACAGAAAGGAATTGGAAATGTGACCAGCTGAAGCCTCTCTCCTTTCTCTTTTCCCCTTGAAAAGGTTCTCCTCCTCTAGTCCTAATTGAGGTGTCCTTCCCTGCTCTGGGTGGTTGAAGCCAGCCCCTCGGAGCTCCATGTCCACCGACTCCCACCTCTACGTTGTTGTTGCTATTGTTTTGTTTTATTTTGTTTGGCAGGGTTGGGGGTGGCATGTGGTAGGAAAGGGTGATCTGAAGCCACAGTTTATAGAGCATGTTAAGTTCTGGGTCTGTTTGAACTCCTCCTAGGTACAGGTTCAGGAAGGGAGAGCTGGAACCACTGGAGGTGGCTATGTTCATGGGAACAGGGTCAGTGGGAGCAGCTGTCATGGTGGCCCTGGGGGCTGCTACCCTGGAGGCCCCAGAGGCACCAGAGAGTCAGGAACAGCCAAATGGAGCCTGGGAGTGAACTCATGAGACAACTTTGAGATCCAAGTGTATGTTCAGATTTAGTTGGAAAGAGTTTAGAAAGTAGCTGGATTGCGTCACTGCACTCCAGCCTGGGCGACAGAGCAAGACTCTGTCTCCAAAAAAAAAACAAAGTAGCTGGAAAGCAGACTTTCAGCTCCAGAGTAGAGTAAAAATTTTAAAAACAAGAAAAAGGAATATAGTATACTCAGGAACATGTAACTTCTGGTCTTTTAGGAAGCTGCCTTGTTTTTTTTTTTTCTTTTTGAGACAGAGTCTTGCTCTGTCACCCAGGCTGGAGTACAGTGGCATGATCTCAGCTCACTGCAGCCTCAGCCTCCTGGGATCAAGCGATTCTCCTGCCTCAGCCTCCCGAGTAGCTGAGATTACAGGCACACGCCACCATGCCTGGCTAATTCTTGTATTTTTAGTAGAGACAGGGTTTCACCATGTTGGCCAGGCTGGTCTCAAACTCCTGGCCTCAAGTGATCTGCCCGCCTCGGCCTCCCAAAGTGCTAGGATTACAAGTGTGAGCCATTGTGCCTGGCCTACTTCTGACTTTTAAAAAGCAAGAAACACAGGGAGTTATTTGTGTAAGGGGTACAGAATTTCAGTTCTGCAAGATGAAAAGAGTTCTAGAAATGGATGGTGGGGATGATTGCACAACAGCATAAATGTATTTAATGCTGCTGAACTATACACTTAAAACTTAACCATTTTAGGCTTTTTTTTTTAAGGTTGTGCATATTTTACCAGAATTAAAAAGGGGCACCCAGTGGGTGTTTTTTTGTTGTTGTTGTTGTTGTTTTTTTTTTTTTTTTTTTTTTTTTTCAGGAAGAGAGTTTGTACTGTGAAGATGATGGTAAACTAAAAGAACTGTGTTCTGCATTCCCTGGGTCCAGCATGAGGCTCAACACACAGGTGCCAGTGAATGGGCAAGCTTCTCAGGCTTCTAGAACATTCTGGTTTGTGGCTGCCATTGTGTTAAGCACTTGGTGTTGAAGGCAGTGGGTGTTGGGACTGCTGCTAAGAATCCTTGCTTTCTTCCCTTCAGTCTTCACCTTCACTAGGTGGCATTTATTCTCATCTCAAAGATGAGGAGACGGAAGTTCAGAGAAACCACGGACCCTGGGAACCTTGTCCCAGAGCCCAAGACCTCAAAACAAGGAAGTGGTGAGCCTGAGGACCGAATCCATGTTCTTCCTTTCTGGAGACCCTGTCCTCTGCGCTCTCTGGTTCTGATAGGTGATGGGAGACCAGGTAAAGGAAGTAGAGTGTTTCCACCCCATTCTCTGGGCTTTGGAATCTGTTTTTTGGGTTTTTTTTCTTTGTAACTAACTCCCTTAGGCTCTGGGAATCCTGTAATAGAAGGGGACCAGCCACCGGCTTTTCGCATGTGTACCTGGAAGGCGACTTTGGTACGGCCACCGGCCACTGGGAGGGTGCAGTGGGCTGGCCATGGACTTTCATCCTGGTGACCCACAGCGCTGACTTGGAACAGTTAGTTAGAAAACCCAGAGGCTGGACGGGTGAGGGCCCTGTGGCAGCCTGTGCGTCACCGCCCCTGTGTTCTCTGTGATGGGAGGCTTTAATGAACAGGAGTGCCTCTGAGATGCCAGCTTGGTTTTTCTTCATTTAGCACAGAGCACGGGGCATGCTTTCGGTGTTGAACTGAGTGAGAAGAGTCCCCACCCTCTCCAGTCTGATAACGAGGTGGAGATGCCAAAAGCATAAATTAAGCGGATGGAGGGTTTCTGTGGAACATATGGCTATGTGCCAGACGCCGTGCTTAAATCTGTGTCAAGGAGCAGAATCGGGCATCTACTAAGAATGTGTGTGATAGTCATCATAAGGGGTTTGGAACCCCAGCCCAGCCTTGAAAGTAGCAACTTGCTGCCCCACTGAGGGGGCAAAGTAACCATGGCTAGTTGAGCAGGACTTGTCAGCATTTCTTATATTTTCTCTTTTTTTTATCCTTTTTCTTTTTTAAGAAAAAGCTTTTCTCCTCTTTTTTTCTTTCTTTCGTTCTTTTTCTTTTTTCTTTTTTTTTTTTTTTGTATTTTTTAAATAGAGCCAGGGTCTTGCTGGTGTTGCCCAGGCTAGTCTCGAACTCCTGGGCTCAAGTAATCCTCCTGCCTCAGCCTCCCAAAGTGCTGAGATTACAGGTGTGAGCCACCACGCCCGGCCAAAAACCTTTTTTCACTTGGAGTCAGCAAAGGGGTTTTTCCACATCTAAGCAATTCCTCTTAAGCCCCAGCAGCCAAGGTACTCCTGTTGATGGTGGATAGTCCTAGGATAGCAATGCTTTTTAGAAGCTCATGCTTAAATCAAGCAGGACTAAACTGTCAGACATGGAAGCATCCCTTTCTACTTGAAACCCTTGGGGTCAGTGACCTTGACTTTGAACTTGGAATCACATCTTCAAGAGCAGTTGTTGACTTTTCCCTGGGGAAGCCGGGAAGACCAGGAGGAGGATGGAGCAGAGGTCCGGGCCCATGACCCTCTCTTCTCTTTAAATGTTTAGACTCGGAGGAAGTCTGGATGGAGCCATTTTCCCTCCTCACCGTACCTGTCCGTCCCTGGTTTATAAACTACCCCCACTCCACTTGACCAGTAGCTGCTGAGGCCATAAGGGCCAGGCAGGCCTTCAGATGAACTAATTGGCTCCTCATTCAGGTGGGGGACAGGAGTGTATCTGTGTACTTCAGTTTCACTTGAACCTCATGTTGGGCTGGCATGCAGACTAATATTCTGACAGGCTGAGCAGAATCAGGACCCTCGGTGCTTTATGTCTTTTGTTTTTGTCACATGAATGATAGGGGTCTGAAGAAGACAGAGACTCATGCACCATCCTGCCACCTCAGCACATTCAAGTGCTTCAGGGTTCCCTGCGGAGCCTGTGGCCCTTCCCTGGGAAGGGAATCTGTGGCTTTCGTGGGGACAGCTGAGGGCCATTAATACCCAGGGAAGTCCTTTCCACCAGCCCCAAAGGGAGGAGTTCACATCCCTTGCTGCAAGTGTGCTTGAGTCATGGCCCACAGAGCGGATCTCAGTCTGTGTTTGGTTGAAATGTCACGTGTTTGAGTGTTTTGATCCTTTTTAAGTCATTCTCTGTGTTTTGCGAGTGGCTGACAGCTTGCTGTGTATGTTTCTTGTTTATACATCAGTTTGAGAGCTTACTGTGAGCGTCTGAGTTAAGCCCTGGGCAGCAGACGCGGTCACCGGTCACCGTCTGCTCAAGGCTGCTATAGCTCAGGTCACCCAGGAAAAGAGGGATCTAGTGTTGTTATGGCAGACACCTTAGCCCTGGACGTTTCCAGAACGGGCGCTACCTGGTACCTGCCTGGGCCTTGAGTGCCTGAGGCCTAGAGGCTGTAGCATCAGTGTCAAGAACGTTGAGAAGCTGGGCTGAGGCAGCCTAGAGCTATGAGGCCCAGTCCCCTCATGTTACATGGGAGGTGGAGTTGGGGGGTGGCTGAGGCCACATGGTGAGTTAATAGCAGAGCTGGAGCTCACTTCTGTGTGACAGATGACAGAAATCTGGTCATACATTGGTTAGGGCCCTTCACACCCTGGCTGTCTCCCACTTGCTGGCTGCAGCACAGTGGGGATATCGCTGGGGCGTGATAACTGCTCTTCTGTTTAGGCTAATGGTGACTCTAAGTGGGGTGGTTTCAGAGCAAGTCCTGATGGTGTGTGGCTTCGCTCAGCAGTGGAATGTTCAAGGTTGCAGGGACCTGAATCCCCAGCCGCAAGGCAGAACCAATGGGGAGCCCTTAAAATGCATTGTCTGGACCCCACCCCTTGCAGAGTGAGGGTTTCTGATTTAACTGGCCCAAGTGGGCTTGGCTGTCAGTATTATTTAGAAGCCGTTGTCTTAAATGATTCCGATGTGCAGCCAGGGTTGGGCACTGCTGATCCTGCCCAATCTGCTCCTCATTTAGCCAACAAGAAAACTGAAACATGGGCCATTAAGTGGTTTTTGTCCATGCCATCAGCATCTTGGCTCTTGTCTCTCAGGGTGCTGCCTTCCCTCCTTTCCTTGTTTCCCTGTCAGGCATCAGCCAGGAATCTTCCCGCGGCTGCATAAAGCCTTGTGGAAAGTCCCTGGAGTGGCGACAGCTGGCCTGTGCACTTCTTGTGGTCAGAGCGACTGGAGGAGGCCTGTCTACTCTGCCTCCTAGTGCCTTTGTCCAGGGCCTAACCTAGCAGGCAAAAGAGTTCAGGTTTGTCAGTTTCCATCTGGCTTTGGAAATCTGGGGTCAACAGAAAGAGAGCTCTTACAGGCGGCAACTGTCATTGCCTTCCTGGGAGCGGTTTTATCTATATCGTGTGTGGTTCCTGCCACACATGCTGCGGCGGTGGCTTGGCCTGACTGGGCCTTTGGAATAAGACGCAGCGGAGTGTAACCGTCATCTGAGCCAATTCGCCAAACCTCCATGGCCCGGATGTTGGCGCTCTCCATGACAACCGGTAGAGGTTCTGTGGTTGTGGGAACGGAGCTGAGAGGTTCAGTAACATAGCTCAGCCCCTTGAAACGGACTGTCAGTTCTACAAAGGAGTTAAAGTATCTTTGCGTAAACATTGTGTGTTTAGAGCCTCGTGGTTGATTTTCTTTCCCCAGAACAAGTCCTTGCGTTAGGCTGTGCATTTTGGATGTGGACAGTTGCGCCAAAGCTGATTCCACTTTGGGCGAGTCACTCTGCATCTTTATGCCTCATTTTCCACATTCGTGAAGTGGGAATCACAACAAGGTTAGATTAGACTGAGGATAAATAAGTTAATATATACAAAATACTTAGAATGGTGCCGGGCACTTAGTACACAAATATTAACAATGACCTCCACTTTTGCATTTCATCACAGAGGATGCCCAGTACCACCTCATTGTGGTGGGTCTTGGCTACCTTCTCTGGCAGAGATGACTTAGTTGGTCCAAGCCCCTAAAGTGGGGCTAGCCTGGGTCATAGCCCGTGACTACAGAACCCAGGGTTGTTTTGGTGCTGGGTGTGAGGAGAAAGTGTGCTGGCCTCTAAGACGGAATCCACAAGGCTTCCCTCCCATTTGAACAATCACGTCCAACACTGGGCTCGGCCGTGGTGGAAAGTCTAAAAGGTGGCATGCAAGCTGCATGAGCAGAAAACGCACAGATTGGCCCGAGCATGGAGACTGTCAGCTTCCAGAGCAGGGTCGCCCATCGGGGTGGCGAATGAACTATGGCCACCGTGGCAGGTGTGTGCGTGGCATGTGCAGATGTGCACAGGCCCTGTCGGTTCTACCATTGGTCTGCTCTACTATTTATTTGTTTATTTGTTTAGAGATGGAGTTTCACTCTTGTTCCCTAGGCTGGACTGCAAAGGTGTGATCTCGGCTCACTGCAACCTCTGCCTTCTGGGTTTGAGTGATTCTCCTGCCTCAGCCTCGCGAGTAGCTGGGATTACAGGCACCCACCACCATGCCCAGCTAGGTTTTTTTTTTTTTTTTGTATTTTTAGTAGAGACAGGGTTTCACCATGTTGGCCAGGCTGGTCTCGAACTCCTGTCCTCAAGTGATCCACCCACCTCAGCCTCCCAAAGTGCTGGGATTACAAGCGTGAACCACCGCACCCGGCCTGCTCTACTTTTTAAATTGTTGGCTCATCATAGAAAGAGCTCAATCATCACAGGATCTATAAAGAGCATGAAGTAGATGGTTCAGGAAGTATTGTCCCCATTTTACAGATAGGTAATGAGGCCCTGGGATGTTAACTGGCTTGCTCAGGGTCACACATGGCTAGTGAGTATCAGACCTGAAATTGGAATACAGGCCCTTCTGCTCCTGGCCCAGTGTTTTTCTCTGTACTGTGTGGCCTCTGATATAAAAATGCATGTGGACAGTTCTCCTAGGAGGTGGAGATGTGTCATAGGCAGCAAGCCCTGTGCCCCACCCAGGACAAAAGCAGGCTTTTAGTTTTAATTAATTAATTTTTTTTAGAGAGGCAGGGTCTTGCTATGTTGCCCAGGCTGGTCTCGAACTTCTAGTTTCAAGCAATCCTCCCACCTTGGCCTCCCAAAGTGCTAGGATTACAGGCATGAGCCACCACACCTGGTCAAAAGCAGGCTTTTAAAACCCTGGAATATCTAGCCCCCTGTTCAGCACACCCTGGACTACCAAAGAGGGGCAACCAGCTTATGGTGTCCGAGTTTGGCCTTGCCTCCCACCTTGTGACCTGAGGCCCTTCTCCAAACACAGGTTTTCTGTGGGCCAAGTGGGCACGGAAACCCTCACCTCCCGGGGCTGGGCAAGCTGCAAGACATCTGGCACTGTGTTAGCTCCTCCTCCTGGGAAACTTCTGAGGCTGTAGGAGGCTCCCACCTTGGTAATATGCGTCAGGGTGCTGCTGTCTGTCAGAACCGAGGCCTGATGGGGTGGGGGTGGTGGGGAGTACATGCCATGAGGGCATTTCTTTTTTTTTTTTTTTTTTTTTTTGAGACGGAGTCTTGCTCTGTCCCCCAGGCTGGAGTGCAATGGCACGATCTCAGCTCACTGCAAGCTCCGCCTCCCAGGTTCACACCATTCTCCTGCCTCAGCCTCCCGAGTAGCTGGGACTACAGGTGCCCGCCAACACGTCCGGCTAATTGTTTGTATTTTTGGTAGAGACGGGGTTTCACCGTGTTAGCCAGGATGGTCTCGATCTCCTGACCTCGTGATCCGCCGGCCTTGGCCTCCCAAAGTGCTGGGATTACAGGCTTGAGCCACCGCGCCTGGCCTTATGAGGGCATTTCTTGTGCTAAAGTTACTCGTGGGGTGAGAGAACCCTGGGTCTGGGGTAGAGATGGAAAGGCGTGTTGGGGCCCTGGCTGCGGTTGGCTGGCATTCATTGGGAGACTTCTTAGGTAAAACTCATGGCCAGTGGGTGACACTTTCCACGTGGGCTCTGTGTGCTTTGGGGTCTTGCAGAGCAGCACACCCAAACCTCCAAGTAAAACTACCTGAGCGTGCTACGTCCTGGTGGACCTTGTCTGTCTCAGAAAAGGATTGGTAGTGCCGGTCTCACCATGTGGCTCATTAGAAAAGGCTTCCAGGGGATCTAAGGGATCACACTGCATTTCTTCATGGGGAGAATGTGCTTTGAAAGGAAAAAGTTTGTCATCTTTAGAGGATAGGAACTGTAGTATCCTTTGCCGCTGGGTGGGTGGTGCCTTAAGAACCAGCCCCGTGCTGTGGATTTGAGGGTCAGGGTTTGGGGCATCACCAGTGGGCCTCTTCCACCCTTGGGGCTGTCTGTGGCCAGGAAGGGAGTGGGGGAGGACTCCAGGATCCGGAGTCCAGCAGCACACTGGGCTTGTTCGCAGCACGTTGACAAGTCTGGTTCCCCAGCTGGCCCTGCACCATGGAGCAGCCACAATGCAGGAGAGAGCAGCTGATGGGCGTCCCAGGTGTGCGGTTGGGGGTAGGCTGGCCGCCCTTTCCTCCTGGTGCCAGTGCGTAGTGTGCAGCACAATAGTGAAGGTCATAGTCTTTCCACCTGGGAATTTTTGGTTTATTATTATTATTTTTAAGAGATGGGGTGATGATTATGATGAAGAAGGTGAAGAAGCGGATGAGGAAGGGGAAGAAGAAGGAGATGAGGAAAATGATTCAGACTATGACCCAAAGAAGGATCAAAGCCCAGCAGAGTGCAAGCAGCAGTGAAGCAGGATGGTCTACCTTCTGCTTCCCTGGAAAGGATGAATTTACATCATTTGACAAGCCTATTTTCAAGTTATTTGTTGTTTGTTTGCTTGTTTTTGTTTTTGCAGCCTAAAATAAAAATTTCAAATACAAAAAAAAAAAAAAAAGAAAGAGATGGGGTCTCCCCCGTTGATCAGGCTGGTCTCTAACTCCTAGACTCAAACGATCCTCCCATCTCAGCCTCCCAAAGTGCTAGGATTACAGGTGTGAGCCACCACGCCTAGCCTCCACCTGAGAGTTTTTGGATAATCATGGCTTGGATGTTGATGCATTGTCTGTTGCACCTCGGTCTAATTGGATGCACCAGTCCTCTTGGTACCCAGGTGTGGTGCCCTAGGAACATCTTCCCGGGATGCACCAGTGTGCCGTGGTACCTGGGTGTGGCACTCCAGAAGGCCGTGCCCTCACATTGCCTGCAGAATGGGCCTTTATAGTAGAAACAGAGGGAGGCTGCTTTCTGCAGGTGTCACCGCGTCACCCATTACTGGAAAAGTTTACATACAGATAAATTTGTTTCTGCCTCACGGTGAGAAAGAAGCCCCTTCTCTTCTGGGGCTATCACCTTCCAGTGCTAGGTCCTCTTCGTTGGAGACCCCTCCCTGTCACAGCACAATGTGGGTAATAAAATGGTTTGTGGCCTGCGGGAGCGCTTGTGTCTTTTCCCAGGGCTTCCTTTCCCCAGTAATGTGGCTGTTCCCAGGGGTGTCTGGTTTCCAACTGGCCATTCACCCGGTCCCTACACTATTAAGCAGCAAGAACTGGTTTCGCAAAGTAAACCGATACCTCTGTGGAGTATCCTCAGCCAGCAAGGATGAGACAGTTTAATAAGTGCCTGGCGACCTCCGAGGAGGCAGAGTGTCCCTGGCTTCCCACTTTCTCCTCCCCCTTCCTCCTGGCTCCCGGACACCTGAGTGCCCAAGCAGAAAGAGGGAGGGGCTTTCTCATTCCTTGGTGCTGGGGAGGAGGCCTTGATCACAGTAGTGGTGTTTGGTGGAAACAAAGACAGTCTTGCTTGGGGGGTCTGTTCATGGCCCCCTGAGATTCCTGGCTGGACCCCCCACTGCATCATGGCCAGCCGGGGCTTTGAGCAGTCTCCTTGGGAGATGAGCCTTTCTGTGGAACGGATTGCCCTGGGCACTCCAGGCCTGGCAGAGCCAGGGTGCGAGGGGGTGACTCTCTTACCTTTGAGAAGCAGCTTCGCCAGCTCCAAGTCTGCAGATGGTGAGGAGGATAGGGCTCTGTAAGAAAGCTGGAGGCTGCAGTGAGGCAGGAAGGCACTGGGCTGGAAGGTGCTGGGAAGGGGTGCACTGGAGCCCTGAGGTCCTTCAGTAGGATCTGGCTTTAAGATGAGGCTTTGAGGGAGGCAGGAGCAACCCCAGCCTTGGAGGATGGAGGGAGGGATAGTGACTGACAGGCCCCTGCTCTGTGGCCTCCTGGGTAAGTAGGATGAGGGTCACAGCCCAGGGCTTTTCAGATTTCCGGGGCCTGTGACACTGGTTATTAAAGAAGCACAATAAGATGACACCTGGGCCCTGAGAGGCCCTAGTCTTTATGTTGCAGGAGATAAAGCAGAGAATTTTAAAGTGGGTGCATGGCCTGGGTTTGGAGTGTTCGCTTGAGTCTGTGCCAAAAGTCCAAGAAGACCAGGTCGCCTCTCGAATTTTCTTTAGGAGGCCAGGTAGTCCCTGGGAGCATCTGCGCATGCCTGTACCTACTTCTTGGGCTAAGGTCAGATTTAATCTCATCCCAGCTTTGGTGGTTGTGTATTTCCCCCCTCTTCTCTGGGTCATCTCTGCCTCACCTGCTGGATGGTGTCTATAGGACCCATGTCCTATAGAACAAAGGGAAACAGGCTGAGCTGGAGATGGAACAGCTTTGTTAGGGACCTGACTTTGAAGAACCTTTCAGGGTCTGTTATTCCTGACAAAGAAGGCCAATTTAGAGTCCAGATAAGCTGGGGAAAGATTGTGTTCTCATGTTTTGCATAATCTTCAAGGTGCTGTGTCATGGGGCCCGCCATGTTGAAAGGGTCCCTGGAAACCACCTGGTCCAGGGAGTGGCAGATAGGTTTAATCTTGAGTTGATTGGTTGTGGCTGCCCAGAGGGCTGTGTTGAGAAGGATTATGAGGCCTCTGCCTTGAGATTTGTGGAAAAGAGTGCTTTCATCAATTAGTGATGTCTGCTGTGGGGGCAGGAGGTGGGCAGTAGTGCTCCATACACAGTGTTTGCTATCTCTCATCTTACAAATGAGAAAACCAAGGCCCAGAGCAATTGTGACTTATCTCTGTATTTAATGGCGGATCTGAAACTAAAACCTAAGGCTGCTGAGATCCAACCCGTGCTCTTTCTACTGCCCTGACGTTACAGAACCCATCCTAGTAGAGGATGAGACAAAGTGTGAAACAATGAAGACAAGATGTCGTGATGAAATGGGCTGTTCAGAAAATACACCGTGGAAGGCATCAGGAAGGAGGCAGGGAGGTGGGCTCGGACTGGAGAGAGGAGTGAGCTGAGTCTCACAAGAAAGGGCTGGTTTTTTGTTGTTGTTTTTGTTTTTTGAGACAGTCTTGCTTGTTGCCCTGGCTCATTGCGACCTCTGCCTCCTGGGTTCAAGCGATTCTCCTGCCTCAGCCTCCCAAGTACCTGGAATTACATGCACGCACCACCATGCCCAGATAATTGTTTGTATTTTTAGTAGAGATGGGGTTTCACCAAGTTGGCCAGGGTAGTCTCGAACTCCTGACCTCAAGTGATCCACCCAACTTGGCCTCCCAAAGTGCTGGGATTACAGGCGTGAGCCACCGCACCCGGCCAAAAGGCCCAGTTTGGATGGAAGACAGATCTGCAGTCCCCTGCAGGGGCCACCTGGGGCAGAAAGTGTTGCTGCTGTCTCTCTTCTTGGGTCAAGTTTTAAAGCATTTTTCTTCAGTAGCAGGAAGAGGATGCAACTTCGTGGGCATAGAGAATGTAGAGAAGATCACATCCTAAACCCAAAAAATTCCTCCCCAAGTTTGCGGGCTGGTTGACCACATCTGTGTCCCCAGTACCCTGTGCACAGGTTGTTTGAGATTTGGAGTTTGCCCCCGGCATGGGCATGTGTGAGGGGTCTTGTGGGTCACAGTCTCCTTCAGAGGACAAGCTGGGGGGCAGGAGACTCAGACCCCACCAGGAAAGCCCCACACCTTTCAGTTCTGCCCACCCACAGGTGCTTCTCTGGGAGCCCCTGACTGATAGAGGTAACCTTTCCCATGGTGGGACCAGTGGCTTTCAGTGGGTTAAACAGAGGGTGGACCACGGCACACACTGCTTCACAGCCCTGTTTGTGGCTCATTTTTCTTGCAGGAAGGGGCATCAGTTTGGCACTTAGAAGAGTTACTTAAATTTTTCCACCAGCAATGCTATCATACCCTTACCGGGTTGGTGGGCCACGTTGTCAGCCTTCCAAGTTCCCATTCTCCTTGGCTGGTGGTTAGTGGTTATAGTCATAGAAGGGAGGACTACAGGGAGGATACAGGGAGTGCAAATCACAAACCCTCCCTGGGGACTGCAGCTTCCACCAACACAGTTCTCTCTCCATGGTCTCCCCCACCCCTTCCCTCTGTCCCCTACTTCTGGGCTGGCCTCCAAACACATACAGAGGCCTTCATTTTAAGAGGCACATAGGGGAAAAAAAAAACAACTTCAGAGCATGTAATTGTGGTTATGTAAGAAAATGCCAATATTCTTTAGAGGCGCATTCTGATGGAGAAGTGGAATGACATGATGCTGGAGTTTGCTTTAAAATTCTTTGCCTTTACAGCAAAGGGAAAAAAAGATAGATGGAGCCAATCTTGCTTGTTGTTGAATTGGAGGGTATACAGGGGCTTATTGTACTGTCTGCTTTTATTTGCATTTGAGACTTTTCACAATAAAAATGTTTTTAAAGTGTATAGAATTCTAATGACAACTTTTTGGCTTGCATGTAATTTTTGGCGCTTTTCTAAAAACTGATTTACCTATTTAGAGATGCGAGCCTGACTCCTACACCAGCACTTTGTTCTTGGGACTTTGCTGCCGCCGCCTCCTAGCTGAACACTGGTGTGCTTTATGTAAGGTCTTCTGAAAAGCTGCAGTATGTCCAGCCGCCGCAAGATAGCCGAATCCTATTATTAACAGTTTTACAAAGGTTATTTGTACTCTTGCATAAATAGTAATGTGAGTTTTGTTTTTACTAGACAAATATTGATTGAGCATATATGTGTGAAAACAAATATGAGGAAATGAATGAGGTGGGGGAGGGACCCTGACTGTCTCAGAACCCTGCTCCGGAAGCTGGCAAGGGAGACCACTGTAAGGAGAAAGGACCTTCAGCGTGGAGGTGGTTCTCACGGTGGGCTCGCCCAGTTCCCAACAGTTTTACCCCTTTTGATATCCCGTAGTGAGCCTGTATTCAGCCTCCAAACCCCTTTTCCTTTAGTAAAATCTTCTCATCCTGTTTTCAGGATAGACCCTTTTTCTGGTAACTAAACTTCTTGCGGGCAGACACAGCGTTTGATTTTTCGCATTGGCTTCAAGCAAACCCAGTGGAAGTGGACAGTGAACAAGACACCCCCGCGGGAGGCCCGGGCATGGGGTGTGGCTGCCAGGCCTGGCCACGGAAGGCCATCACTGTGGGCCATTCTGGAAGTGGCACTGACAGCCGGCAGGGAGAATGGGTGCTGGGGCGGAGTGGAAGGAGGTGAGCCTGAGGCCGGAGTTCCTCCCCCAGGAGGCACCGTCAGCGTCCCACTTCTGCTCGTGTGATCCCCTGGAGGCACATGAATCAGGCAGTAAACATGGAGTGAGAAACACCAGAGTAGAAGACCTTGCAACAGCACATGTGTGGGCCTAGTTCCTAGCTGCCCCGGGTGGCCAAGGCCACATCCTGTACACACTGGTCTGGGAGTGTCTGCATTTCAGCCCTTGACCGTGAACTTGACCCTCTGGAGGTGTCCATCTTGATGTGATCCTCTGATTGCAACCTCATCCTCTGCCTCTCAGAGCTGCCTCCCCCTGTGGCTTCTTGCCCTGAGGCATGGGAGGCATTGTTGCCAGGAGCTTGGGGTTTGAGTCAGGTTGGCTCGGGGGCAAGACCCAGCCCTTCCACACATTAGTTTGTGATGCTGGGTCATAGTGCATCTGTCTGCTCCCTGTCAAGGGACCAGTAACGCGAGGGGTCGGAGAAGGGATCAGAACTCTCGTGGGCCTCCAGTGTGTCGCAGGTTTTTGCTGTTCTGCTTTTCATCAGCTGCTGGTGGGATTGCAAATTGCTGTGCTCACTTTGGAAAAACTCTTCGGCAGTAATGCCTAAAGTTCCACATCCACACACCGTACTGTGGCCCAGCCGATTTCTCTCCTAAGGGTATCCCAGAGTAACTTCTGCACACGGATGCCCGGGACTTCACAGCCCTTCTGCGCACAATAACAGAAACCTGGAAGCCGCCCAGATGCCCATCAGCGGGAGAAGCGATGAATACACGAAGACACGATCACACAATGGAATATTATACAGCTGTCCAAACAAATTAACTGCAGCATAACTCAGTGATGTAGGTGGATTCTGGCAATATCATAAATATTAGTAAAAATAGCATGTTCCCAACGATGACGTACAGCACTATGCCTTTTAAAAATAAAGTTAAAAGCAACTGCAATGACTGCACTCTCTAGGAAAACTTACAGATGCAATAAAACTGCGTAAAAAAGAGCATGGGAATGTGTACTTCTCATTCCGGTTTTGGTGTCTTGGGTGGGAGGGGGCGGCGGTGTGCTGGGGGCGCCATCTGGTTGGCTGTAGGTTATTGTCGAGGCCCTAGCCTTTGTTTCAGCTGGCGGGTGTGCAGGTGGTTATTACATTGTGAAAAGTGACTAAGTGGAAGTGGGCCATGTGCAAACGAAAGATGAGTGTCCCGAGCCAAGGACTGCCATGAACAATTAACCCAGTTCCGTGCATGTCAGGCCCAGCGCTCCCTCGGCCCGGAGCTGGTTTAGCTGAGGCTGTGATGGCCCGGCGTTCACTGGGGGAGGGGGTGGAGTCTGCTTTTCCAGTTACTCTTTCCCCTGCTTCTCTTGTCACCCCCTGTCCCTCCAGCTCAGGCCTCCCCACTTCAGGATATCTGCTGGCTGTAGTGACCTCTGCCAGCTTGTGGCTTTGCACTTCCTCAACTACTGTTTCCTATCTGTGTCACACAATTAGTGCCTTGTTTTATATAGCCTCACCCACTAATCATTTCCACATGTGCGCGTGTCTTTTAATGAGATGGTAATCTCCACAGGGCCAGAGGTCATGTTTTATCTCCGCTAATGTGGCAGATTTCTGCCCAATTCTGTACCCACTCTCCTCTTCTTCCTTAAAGAACCCCCAGTCTCTCCTCAGCTAGGCAGGGCCATGCGGCTGCATGGCATGTATGGAGCAGCGTCGTGTGCTCCTGGGAAGTCTTCCTAGAAGGAGGAGGCAGCGCACCTCCCTTCCCCCTTCCTCCTTCCTGCTGCACGCGCTGCAGCGTAATGGCTGGAGGTCCGGTCCCCACAGAGGAGCAACCAGACAAAGACTGGTCCCTGACACCCGGCACTGGGGTCTCGTATAGCAGCTTTGGGCTGCCTGTCTCCTGAGAAACTTCAATTTTGTGTAAGTCACAATTTTTAAGGTCTTTGTTACTCACAGGTGAACATAATTCTCAGGGGTGCATCTTGTAACCCTCCCCACCATGGTTCTTAGCACTTCTGGGTACATAATGATGATTACACTGTGAATCCTGTGGGTTAAAAAAAGTGAGAACCTTGAAGTGGCACCGAGGGGGACCATCTGCATTTAGCAAGAGATCTGGACTCTCAAGAACTGACGATGAGTCCCACGATGCATCCCATGCTCGGGTGACCGGGGTGCATCCCTTAACCCCCTGAACTCCACTTGCTCGCTGGTTCAGGGAGTGAATAACCACGCCTGCCGACATCAGAGCTAAGTGGCATAGATCGTCAGCCATTCAGCACCATCACTCTGGCTCTCATTCGCGTGAACTGTCATCTTCACAGCAGGCCTCAGGCTGAGAGCTCCGCTATGGAAGAGTAAGCTCATTTCTTAGCCTGCCACACAGGAATGGGTTGAAGGGCCCCCGTGACACCCATGCCCTGTCCCTGGCAACTGATGCTGCCAGCCCTCAGTGGCCACTGCCACCCGCTCCTCCTGAGAAAAGCTCAGGGCAGACAGTCTGAGGTGGGATGAGCTTGTTTGTTCAGGTGGGGATGCTTTTTCATGGCTTCTGTTTTTCTTTATTTTTTCTTTCTTCAAGACCAGTGTCTCAGTGGACACAGGGTGAGAGCCGCTTTGTGGCAGTGGAGGGCAGCGTTGCTCGGGTGGGTGTGAAGTGGCTGGTCTGCCCACCCGGAGCAGTTCTTCACGATGCTCTGGGGCCAGCCCCGCTTTCCCAGGTCTGGGTGGCCGAGGCTGTGGCAGTCACTTTGGGATATTAACCTCAGGGGCTTGGCAGTGAGCATCTCGGCAGTGTGAACTGAGGGACAGACATCCTTTCCTACCTCGGCAGGCCGGGGTGTCGTGGGCAGCCAGCTGGAGGCTGAGCCAACACTGGGCTTACCTGGGGGTGCATGGCACCCATGGGAGGGCACCATCCAGGGGACTCCTGGGCCTCCCCACAGACAGCACCAACCACTCTTCCGCATCTCTGCTCTCTGCCTCTGCTGCCAGGTGGGTCTCAGGATGCCCAGCTGCAGGCTTCCCGGCATTCCTTCTCACCTCTGCGTTCATGCAGGAAATGTTTGTTTAGAGCCTCCCTGTGCCCCACCAGGGCTGTGTTCCCACCTACGGGCTCTCCAGAGACAGCGGTGGATAAAAGCCCCTTGCAACCTTGACTGTGGTTCCTGGAGGGCAGGGGTCCTATCTGCTTCCATTCACCATCACGCCCTGGCTCCCAGCACATGCCATGAGGGGACGGGGGCTCAGTAAACACTTGTTGGGTGAGTGAATGAACACATGAGTGGATATAAAATCCAGGCAGTCATGAGTGTGCAAAGCACAGAAGATGGCGACCAAGGTCGGGGAGCAGGAGCAGACTGCGCCCCCACCACCAGCCAGACATGCATACGCCCTTGTGAGGAGCACCTGGGTGTTTCAGGAGGCACTGAGCTCACAGGAGAGAAGCCTGGCCTGTGGTTGTCACCCTGTCCTGGGGGCAGCAGCGGGAGTGACAAGTGTGGCCTTTCCTGGCCGCCACAGCCTAAAGGGTGCTCTGCACCTCCCAGCTCCTCAGGTCTCCTCTGCAGATACATTTGGGCTGCTGGCAGTTGGCTGACTGGGTTCAAGCCTCTTCTCCTGTGAACTCGCGGGGCTGGAAGGTCTGCATTTCCAGCCCCAGCCTCATCACTTCTAGTGATGTGACCCCAGGGCACATCCTTACTGTCTGTATCTCAGTTTATTCCTCTGTAAAATGGGCACAGTTAAGGCACCTGCCCCATTGAATGCAAGAAGATGCATGCCAGCTGGAAAGGGTCAGATCAGAAGGAGACATTTGCGCCCCCCCCCCCCCCGCCCTGAGGAGCCTCGCACAGGGAAGGTGCTCCAGGCATGGACAGGGTTGAGTCTCCCCTCATCTCGTAGCTTGGGCTAGAAGAGTCCACTTGCTGCCGAGGCAGGGCTGGCACAGACTGCCATCCTGCTTGGCTTGGGCATGGGAACAGCTGGTGAGGGTGCTTTTATTTGCCTGAAGTGTGGGCTCTCGGCTGGCCCTGCGGTGAAGCCAGAGCAGCTGGTCTGCCTTGCCTCGTGAGCAGGTGCCAGGGCCGGTCTGTGCGCCTGCCCTTCCCTACTTCCCCGAAAACGCTCTTTGATTCCACTGCCCACCCCCCTCTTCCCCACCTCACCCACATCTGAAGAAAAGCTTCCCTACTTAAAGGAAAAAAGGAAGAAAAAGCTTCATCTGATTTGATTTGATTTTTTTTTGGAGTCCTCAGGTCGGAGCCTCACACAGCAGGGGTCCAGCTGGTCTAATTGAAGGGCATTGTTTCTGTCCCAGTCCTTTAGATTCAGGCTGTTCACACAGCCTGTCTCTCTCTCCCACATGCGCACACGCACACACACACACACACGCACGCTAACCCTGGGGCCAGTGGCCCTTCATTAGCTCATTTGACAAATGATGGCTGAGCCCTGCTGTGTGCCAGGCCCTGGGAGAGCCCTGGGGACCGAGACGTCCAGATCGCCACCCTCAGGAGCCCACAGCCTAGGAAGGAGACTCAAAGAGTAAGGCTGGTTTAGCAGAGGAAGCTCAGTCCGTAGCTTCGTAACTAGTGGAGAGAGTTCCTGGTGTTTTGCCCACATCCCCTCGGCATGTTGTATACCACATACGTGTTACCGCTCCTGTCCCATTGGGCTCCGTGAGGGAGTGTCACCACATCTTCATTCTTGGCTCTGACAGGCACCATTGACCGATCTTGGCCCTCTTTGTGTCTAAGCCCAGATCTGGCCTCAGAATCCTTCTCAACACAGAGCTCTAGGTAACCACTACCAGTCATCTGTGCCTGGGACCCAGGCTTAAACTGCCACTGGGATCACAGTGAGTTACTTGTGTGAGAGCTCCTTGTGCTTCCTGAGGCTTCGGAATGAGCCTGACCGCAGAGACCACTGCAGACGCTGCCAGACTGTTGGAATGGCCTCAGAGGTCAGCTGGGCCACCCCAGGCTCCGTGCTCAGCAGGACTGCACAGCCTGTTCTGGCTGCAACCTCTTGCCCCTGGCTGTTCCCTCTGCCTGAGATTCTCCAATTCCACCCGTCCGCCTGGCTCACACCCTCCCTACACTGGCGTTTTGCTCAGCTGACGATTCATCAAGGGCCCTCTTTGACCACCTGTCCGTAAGAGCTATGTTTTCTGTCACTTCCTCCTATGTTCCTTTATTTTGCTTCTTAACACACACATGTGACATATATTTACCTCTTTAGCCCTCTCATTTACTGCAATATCCCAAGCAATCAAAAATACCTGTTGATCAAATGGACCTTGCATTAGAAGATACCTGGTGGACTTAACCCTGCTACTGCCGGCCAGAGTTAGGATGAGAGGTAATAGACAGTGTGTCTAGCCGAGCTCCTGGTTTATGCAGCATGCTGATTTATTGCTGTTTGAAATACAGTGTTCTTTGCACTGTAGATGGGGGAGGGTGCGTTTAGTTGGAGGTCCCAAAGCCTCTGTTCTCACCAGACCCTTCCTCCCCGCAGCCAGTTCCATTTAGCCAGCAGCTGGCAGGCATCTGCTGTGGGCCACAGTGTGCAGAGCCCTGGGGGGATTCAGAGGTGAGCATGTTCCAGCATCTGCCCCGGGGACCCTGAGGATCTCAGTTCCCTGTGTGGGACTCAGGTGGGGACACGAGAGAGGGGCCTGGGAGCACTGATTGCTGAGGAAGTGATCATTGCCGGTGGAGGGGTCTGAGGAAGGCTTTGGGTAGGGAAGGCATTGCAGGCGAGTGTTGCCGGACAGAGAGGATTTTGTCAGGTGCGGGTGGGCAGGGGACCGGCTGGGCTGCCAGGTCACCTCCAACCCCTGCCCACCCCCCAACTTGTACAGCTGTTGCAGTCGATAACATCTTTTGAGATTTTCACTTCCTGCCGAGATATTAGTCATTAGAAACTTGTCATTTCTGAACCTTCCTCCTCCCCGGCTTTTCAACTGTGTCCCGATGTGCCCTCCCCCAGTTTCCTGCTATAGAATACATTCTTGGTGATAGAATAGAGAGTTTCTTGCTCTCTAGATGAAGTCTGATCTTTTGCTGCAAACTCATGTAACGAAAAGTGACCGGTTTGCACGAAATGTCTGCTCTACTGTCTGTTTCCTCCAGAAAGCTTTTTTGGAGGGGCGAGTGGGGGCTAAGGAGGGGTAATTACAGTCTTACTTATCCATGCTGGAGAGTCGTGGTTCCCGTGTGTGTAGAATTTCTCCTTCTCTTCATCCTTTGCCATTTGCCCAGCACAAGTTCTGCTTGGCCCCAGGCAGATGTCACTGATGAACCGTGGCACACTTGCTCCCGGGGCCAGACCTGCCCCTAATGTTCTCAGCGTAGCGTCCAAGCCAGCCCCTGTGAGTCCAGACCACCATAGGGCACTGGTATCGTGTGTGTTTTTCTTGGCCCTCCTGAGACCAGAGGGAGAAGAGAGAAGGTGGCCCCAGCAGATGTCCCGGCTCAGTTCTTCCTCCTTGGTCCTGAGCCCGGGGGCTGGGAAGGGTTTGTGTGTTCCTGGGGATTTCTAGAATGGACCCCGCTCCTTGCACACACGGGTAGCTGGAACCGTCTTACTTTATGGGCTGACTGTGGTGACTGTGGCTTCGTGTGTTTGCCCCCTGCAGAGCTGCCCTGTGTTGAAGCAAGAGGGAGGACAGTGTGTCGCCCCTGAGCATGTTGAGAGCATGGTGCCCAGCAAAACCTGACAGTGTAGGAAAGGCCTCAGGTTCAGCCAACACCTCCAGGGGCCTGATTTCATGCCAGGCACAGGCTTGATTGTCGCTAGGTTAAGTGATGCCTGCCTGCCCGGCCACCTGCCTTTCTGGCCACCTGGCAGGGGTTGACGCTGAGGCCCAGCAGCAACATGGTGGTGGAGCTGGCAGAGGGGACTCCAAAGCTGCTGCTGTCACCGTTTAGATACGTGCAGATGGGGCTGGGTCCAGAGTTCTGTGCACATCTGGTTCTCAGTTGTCCTTCATCGTGGGACTGTAGCCGGAGACACAAGGTGGGGGCACCTTCTGTGTCTTCCTTTTCCTTTATTCCTAGCCCTCCCTGCACTAACACATGCCCCCCAACCGCTGCCATCTACCTGGATGGCACCTGCTCCTCGTTCTTTCCCATTTCAGCTTCCGGCCACCTCCTCCTTGGAGCTTTTCTGGATTCCCTGCTCTCCTTTGCTCCCAGTGCCCCCAGCTCAGGTGCCTGCCATCCCTCTGTTAGGGTGCCAGACTTGCTGGTGGGATTTGCTGGTGGGATCAGGCTGTGAGCTCCCCAGGACAGGGCCTGGCCCTGTAGCAAACACCCTGGGCCCCCTCACTGTCCCCCATCCCACAGGCTTTGTCCTCCTTGTCTGTCTTTGTTTCCTGGCTCTGAGGGCAGCAGTCTTGGCTTCATACCCTCCACCTCCCCACTGGCATGCCATCAGACACCCAGCAGGTGCCCAGGAAATGTGGCATAAATGAGAGAGGGAATGGCTGCCCTTCTCCAAGGAGCTCTCCCTGCCCTCCAGATGCCTGCCCTGGGACACTGGACAAGGAGGCCTGGTCAGTTGGGAGTGCTGGTGCCCCTTGTGCTGTGGTGCTCGTGCCTTGAGGCCTGGGCTCAGGTTGGGGCATGGGGTGGGGGGCTGGTTGCCCCCACCGCCTGCCTTTCCCACCCTCACGGGTCCCGCCAGGCTGGGGTGGTCTGGGCTGCCATCTACCGCTGGAGGCTCCTGGGTGCCCTCCACCATCCTGCTCCGACTCGTGCCTGGGAGTGAGGTGGCATTGTCAGGCCACCGGGGGAGGGCTGCCAGGGTGTGGTGTGGCCCCAGCCCTGCCCTGGCTTAAGTGCCTGCAGGCCTGGGTGGGTGAGCGGTGGAGTGGGACATGGGACAGTGTGGGCAGGCGCCACGTTCCCCCAGCCCAGCTACTTGCTGGGACGAGGAAGGCCTTGCTTCTGCTGAGCTAGGGAGGGTGTGCCCAGGACAGATAGGTGCCCACCCAGGAAATCAGCTAGAGCCACCCCTGACTGGAGGGTGCGGGAGGCAGTCTTGGTCCCAGTCTGTGACTCCACAGGCTCCTCGGGACCAAGATTGTGGTCTTGGTCTGTGCTGTACTCCTGCCGCCGCCGGCCTCTGTACTCCTGCCGCCGCCGGCCTCTGTACTCCTGCCACCGGTGGGTGAGGCCGGCTGGGCCTGGACAGCACATGGCTCCTCCCGTGGGACCCCTACACTCTGGCTGGGGGGGTCATGGCCGTCCCAGCCCACCCTGCATGCATACCGTAGTTGCCTCTGGCCACACTTTCTCGGCCCCTTTCTTGCTTATCCATCAGCAGAACTACTGACTTTTCCATCCATCAGCAAAAATACTGACTTTGCCAAGAAACTTAAAAAAAAAAAGGACTCTACCACCACCAAGTCACAGTCATACGATCCCTCGCAGCCATAAAATCAGGGCCCTTGTATCAACTCCTAGCACTGGAGCACTGATGCTGTCGTTTTAGCTGGGGGGCGGGGGGGTGGCAGGAGGGGGACTTAGGCACAGAGGACAGGGCAGCCCAGAACCGCTGCAGATGCTGTCCTGTGGGGACAGGGCCCTGCTCTCCATCCCTAGCCTAATCCTTGAGGTCCTTCTGCCTCACCCCAAACACACACCTTAGGGCATAGCATGCACCCCGCAGACACCGCTGAGTGGATACAAGCTTCTTGGTGTGGCATAAGGAGCCCTAGGGCGGAGTCCAAGGAGACCTGGGTTTCCAGACCTGAATGTGGGGCTACGCCTCTGTCATTTTTTGCTCCGGGCCTCAGTTTCCTGACTCTATGGATAATCTTGATGGCTCTTTTGGTTTTAAAATGCAGATTCTCAGCATCCCTCTGCTGTTGGGGTCTGTATGCATGGATGTGTCCACCTGCTGACCCGCCTTCCCCTCCCCCACCATCCACACCTGTGGTTGCCACGGCATCACTGCAGCAGGTCATTCCGAAAGCCCAATGCACAGACCAGGCTTGCATTCCTCTTGTAAAATCGTTCCTGAACTACCGTTTATGGGCAGAGGTTCTCTTCCAAGAAGTCGAATGTTGTGTCCTGCCCATGTTTCTGGGGCTGCCCCCCGCCCCCTTCTTTGGCTCAGGGGCTCAGAACAGGCCCTTCCTGGCATCAGATAAGACAAGTCTGCCCACAGAGCAATCCAGGGCATCACACAGCCCTAAAGGGAAGGTGGCAGGCACTCCTGGGGGTACTTGAAACGTCCTTCGGTTCCCTCCCCGCCGGGTTCCCTGAGTTCTTCTGGACGCGTGGGCACTTGCCTGCTGGTGAGAGCTGGCAGCTGAGTTAACGCCATAAAGATGTGCTGTGCCTCTCTTGCCAGCAGCGTCTCCTTTTCCAGCCCCTCCCTTCCCCCTTCTGAAGGAGACTGAAGTCCTTTAGAGACTGTGGAGTCCTGATCCTGGTACAGATGAGGGTGTGGCTCAGAGAGGGACTGTGACTTGCCTGAGGCCACACAGCAGGTTACAGGCAGAGGCAGGAGTTAGTGGCTCTGCCCTCACCCGGTGGTGTTTGAGATTCCAGGTGCTCCTTCCCAGCGCTTCTCCTCCTGGGTCAGCTCAAAGGAAATATTTGTTTTCCTTTCTGTGAACAAAGAACCCACTTAGGTTTGTTTCTGTGAACGCAGCCACAAGGACAGGCAGTTAGGAGGTGTTCCGTGGGAGGCGGTTTTCTGATGACGTGGTAGCCTCGGCCGGGCCGAGTTGGTCGCTGGGTACAGAGACACGGGTGGCCTTGTTAGGGGAGCCGGCGCTCCTGGGCTTGTGCAGATTGCAGTTGGTTTCAGGCCCTGGGGATCCCAGGATTAATCAAAATGAGGTGGAACAGATGGATTGAATCTATCAGCAGCTTTACATGACAGCCTCGTAACATAAAAGCACTTCATTGCCACTCGTTTTGCCAGGACTCCCCGCCCCGAAGAGGGACTGGGTGGAGAGGAGAGCCTCTTGTGCAGATGGAGTTACGAGCATGTGGGCCCGGGCTTTGTGCAGGCAGTGAGGACAAACCACTGCTTGGGTTTTCCTCTCAGTGGCTATGTTAGAAAGTGTGCTGTGTTCCAGAGGTAAAAAAAGAAAAATAATAATGAATAAAAAATAAGAAAATTGGCCGGGTGTGGTGGCTCACACCTGGGATCCCAGCACTTTGGGAGGCCGAGGCAGGTGGGTTACCTGAGGTCAGGATCCCAGCACTTTGGGAGGCCGAGGCAGGTGGGTCACCTGAGGTCAGGAGTTCAAGACCAGCCTGGCCAATATGAGGAAACCCCGTCTCTACAAAAATACGAAAATTAGCCGGACATGACGGCGGGCGCCTGTAATCCCAGCTACTTGGGAAGCTGAGGCGGGAGAATTGCTTGAACCCAGGAGGTGGAGGTTGCAGTGAGCCGAGATCGCACCATTGCACTCCAGCCTGGTGACAGAACAAGACTCCATCTCAAAAAGAAAAGAAAAGAAAAAAAAATTGTACTCCAGCTGTAGTTAGCAGCCCAGCCCAGAAAGTGTTGGTTTTGGGGTCAAGTCCCTGTTGCCCTCTGATGGGGTGACACCGTGGCGGGTGTGATTGGCTGGGGTTGGGCCACAGGCTGTGTCGTGAATCATTATTGAAGGTTTGGGGCAGGCCTGTGCTGTAGAAAGTGCCCTGGCTTCGGGCATCAGGTGATGAAGACGGTGTCTATGAGGAAAGCACTCCAGGCCTGAGGTTCCAACCGTGGTCTTGCTCCGGACCCTGCTGGCAAACGATCGGCGACATTGTGCTGCGGCTCTTCCTTCCCACTGGAAATGCTCATAATTCTTGTCCTGGCCACCTCGCATGAATGTCAGGGAGGAAGGAGGAGAAAGGAGATGGAACCGCTTCACCGTCTGGTGTTTCTGGTAACAGAGCCTGGGGTTGGCTGGTTGCCAGTGCCAGGTCGCCAGGTGGTTTTTTGTTTTGGCCATCAAGTTGTTGCGGTACATTCAGGGGCTGCTTCTGGCCAAATCCAGGAAGAGGTTGTGAGATGTGTCCTGTGGAGAGTTAATCAGTGGCATGAGCGTGGACGTTCCAACACCTGCAAAGGAGATCTGTGGAATATCTCTCCTGACTACAGGGTTTTCTTGGGGGCCCTCAAAAAGCATCCCACCTGCCTGAAGCACAGCCAGCACCGTGCCGTTTCTAGAAGTGTTAAATCGATGCAGGGTTTCGACACCTCTCCTAGAGCACTGGACTAGACATTGGGAACACTGGAATACGTGTGGGGTCTTTCCTGTCTGAAGTCACTTCTGTAGTTTAGGAATTTAAAATTCATTTAGTTTTGCTTAGTTTGCTCATAAAACTATTGCATTTGGGATTTTACAGTTGGAAAGCATGGTGTATTCCAACCAGCATTACCAGTTCACTTTGGAATGTTTTTAAAAATCTACATTCAATCTTCCACTTATACAAGTTCTAATGGAAAATTCTAAAACAAATTCGAAGCTTTTTTTCCCACTCTGAAATGTTTTTAACTTTTGTTAGCAGCTACGGGCTGTGAATCTTAAGGAATATGGTGTCAGATTTTCCAGGTTTCAAGGCACAGGAATTAGCAGAGAAACCACCCTCATTGCAGTGATAGAGCAGAACAGTCGGTTTTCAGATCTTGGTTCCCTTGTCAACATGGAGGAGACAGAGAAGACACCTCCTCCACAAAAGAGGTTTTTAAAAACTGTGTACTCAATATATATTTTGAGGAATATTTTCTGATTTAATTTTCCCAACTGTCACTATTAGCAGCTTTTTGCCACTTCGGAGTGGGGAGTTGATTGACATGGCACAGTGTAGAAAGTGCCACAGAAGGGGGCTAATGAAGCATTAGGAGTTCGGGGGAGAAAAAAATCATCAGGCATCAGGTGGCTGCCTAGAGGAGGGGGCGTTTTAGCTGAGCTTTGGAGGGCGAGTAGGGTCTGGCAGGTGGTAATCTGGTGGTGATGGGGCTGTGGGAGGAAGGGCACCCTCGTGGGAAGTGCAGAGAGTGTAGATAGTTCAGTTTGATGCTCAGGGTAACCGAAGGGTTGACTTGCTGCCCACACTTAGCAGTTAATACATTTCCTGGCTCTGTCCCTCACGTGTCAGACTCCTAAGCATTCTCTACAGCCCAGCTCAGAAGCTGCCTCCTCTGGGAAGCCGTCCCAGACTTGCTTGGGCAGTTTGGCAGTACTCCCTGTGCTGTGCTGCCACTGTCTACCTCCCTCCCAGACAGGATGAGAGTTCTCAGCTCGCTGCAAGGTGTACACAGTGCGTGTCTTCTGAATATCTGAACCCCAGACCAGACCTAAAGGTGTAGAAAATGCCCTGGCTTTGGGCACCAGGGAAGACGGTGTCTAAAGGTGTGCTGGGTGCGCCTGCGAAGCCGACGTCACTCATGCTTCTGCTGTTTCAGTCTTGACTGTTAGCGTGTGTGGGTCAACAGCGGCATTCTTTGTGGTTTTGCTTTGGCTGTGTGGAAGGCTCTCTTTGCTGTTTGGACCATCTTGGTCTCCTTGGCAACCGTGAGCGTCACCTTCATCCTGGATGCCTGTGCCGGGCATTCGTCTTAACTTTTCTGGGATTTCCCTCTCATTTACTCTGCATTAGCAGCTCCCATTCATAGCCACATGAGGGGCATCCCATGGGCCTAAATGCTTGGCTTTCGGTAGCATTTATTCTTCCTTCCTGGTAAAATATCAAGCTGCGAGATTCAGTTTCATTTAGAAGGAGAAAAATAATTCTTCCCATTTCTTTGTGAAATCATTGTTCTTGGTCCAACCGTCCTAGTGTTTTCAGTGGATACTGAAGCCAACCTCTGCCACATGCATAGAATGGTGTTTCCACCTGAATCTTTCCAAGGACTGTAAAGTTTCTCCCACCTGCAGAGAAAAGGACCTTTTTGTTGGAGCAGGCACAGAGGTTGAGACGGCCCTGGCAGGATGTTAAGTCTTTTCAGGAGGCCATTACTTTGCCTCAGGTGTTGAGTGGGCCTTTTCTGGGACCTCTGAGGCTCTGTCTTCACAGGGCTTGTACCCTGAGAGTCAGCCTTTCGCCCAGGACCCCGTCCCCCTTCACTGGTTACAGACCCCTTGGGTGCTCCTGGCTCCCATCCGTTCTTCCCAATCAAGAGGCTTTGCTTCTCCTGATGAGAAGATGCTTGAAGGTGCAGCTTGCTTTTTGTGGCTATTATTTAAAATGGCAATCTACTTCATTCCTTATCTTGGATAGTTGGTGAATTGTCTCAGAGGAAAGAGTGAATATAGATATATAGATATAGATACAGATACGTGGTTTTTTCTTTCTTGTTTTTTATTTTTTATTTTTATTTTTTTTAGACCGTCTCGCTCTGTTGCCGAGGTTGGAGGGCAGTGGCGCAATCTCGGCTCACTGCAATCTCTGCGTCCCGGGTTCAAGCAATTCTCCTGCCTCAGCCTCCCAAGTAGCTGGGATTACAGGCACATGCCACTGTGCCTGGCTAGTTTTTGTATTTTTAGTAGAGATGGGGCATTGCCATGTTGGCCAGGCTGGTCTTGAACTCCTGACCTCAGGTGACCCACCCACCTAGGCCTCCCAAAGTGCTGGGATTACAGGCATAAGCCACCATGCCCAGCCCTGTGTGTGTGTGTGTGTGTGTGTGTGTGTGTGTGTGTGTGTGTGTTTTCAGTGGGTCTGTCATACTCACAGCTGAAATACCTAGTAAATAGATGCCTCTGACTATATGGTCTCTGTGAGAACCTTTACAGAATATTTAGAAAATGCTGGGGTAACTTGCTCTTGTCCTAATCACTCTAATAAAGAAAATTCTGTCATTTTAGTGTAATATATTTCCTTTGAGGTTTTGTTTTCTTTTTTCAACATCCATTTCCTACTGTACGTACAATTATGTATCTTTTTACACCTTTGAGCACTCTTTGCTGCCTTCCTAAATGGGATGAGTGGCCATAGCGTCCTGAACCATTCCCCAGCATGGATGAGTGGCCATAGCATCCTGAACCATTCCCCAGCGTTAGGTTGCATCAAGACTGTTAGAGTGCTGTTCTCTAATCTCACACCTCTTTCATGCTTCCATTTGAAGTTTTGGGGAGGATTAGGGCCTTTAATAGTCTGTGGTTGACAGATTGCATAGTAGATAGTTGACTCAAGTTGGGGTCTACATACCTGTTCTCAGAGGAGGGCTAAGGATGTCATTTAAGGTACTTGAGCTGAGTACCTTGTTGCCAAACCAAGGGAGGAGGTCCCAAAAGAAAGCACAGGCTCAGTTCAGGGCTTCCAAGACATTGAGCCCGTGGTGAACATGGTTGAGTGGATGCACTATTTCTAAGTCCCAGATAGAGACTGGCTGAAAAGCAATGAGGTGGCCTGTGCCCCTAACAGTTTAATGGCCTCAACTGGACAAAACAGAAAATGAGTTTCATCTACAAGCCCCAGGAGCCATACAGGGTCGTGTGGGGCGTGAGGGACCACCATAGGTGGAGAAGGGAGGCGCTTAGGCCCCTTTCCTTGGGTCCTTCCCAGCCCAGTCCTTTCCCGTCCTGATGCCTACCTGCTTCATGGGCTCCAGACACCTGCCTGCCACTCATTCTGTCCTGCCTCTCAGGAGGGCAGAAGCCCCAGCAAAGTGAAACCTGCCTGGGAGGGGTGAGGGGTGAGGGAGTTGGAGGAGAGGAGGAGAACACTTAGGCTGGAAGGGACCGTAGGGTGCCTGTGGCCTCCTGGAGCCAGCAGTGACAAGTGCTTAACATCAGACCATTGGCCTGGACACTGGTCTTGTTTGCAGTGGCCCCACCACCCAGCATGGGCGTCACTCCCTAACCAGGCGCCTCTACGATCTGATGTCGTCCTCCCCCGTCAGAGCTTCATAGCCTATGAAGCCTGGAGTGGGACACCTGTATCCTGTGTTTTGGGGACAGTCCCGATTTCTCAACAAGTACATTCATGTTTGTCCCCAGCAGGTTCAAATAGAATCAGCTTTCTCTTTGGTTCTGTTCTTAGAACTCTACGCCTGTGACCTTGGAAAGCCACTGCTACAGGCCTTGAGATGCAGCATGCTCTGGGCCACCCTCAGTTTGCTTCCTGTGATCTGGGTCGGGAGCTGGGAATGGAGGCTTGTTGACACCGTGTGCAGACACAACTGCTGCCCCTACCACCTTCCTGCCGGGGTGACAAATGCTTCCTGAGGGGGTCCTGGCCCACCCCAACCCTCCCCCATTGGGTGACTGCTAAGAGCCTAGATTTTATTTTATTTTTATTTTATTTTATTTTATTTTATTATTTTTTTTGAGACAGAGTCTCACTGTGTTGCCCAGGCTGGAGTGCAGTGGTGCCATCTCGGCTCATTGCAAGCTCCGCCTCCTGAGTTCACGCCATTCTCCTGCCTCAGCCTCTCCGAGTAGCTGGGACTACAGGCGCCCGCCACCATGCCCGGCTAATTTTTTTGTATTTTTAGTGGAGACGGGGTTTCACCGTGGTCTTGATCTCCTGACCTCGTGATCCGCCCGCCTCGGCCTCCCAAAGTGCTGGGATTACAAGTGTGAGCCACCGCGCCCGGCCGGAGCCTAGATTTTAGATTTGAGGCCAGGGTAGTGTCAGGTGGGTGGGCCCTCTCTCCTTTTGACATTACAAAGTGCTTTTCAGCCTTGCTCTCCCCCAACCCCTGGGGACTCCAGTGGCCCCTGCAGTATCCAAAACACAAATGCACCTGCCTCTGACCCTTTGTTCATTGACTTTTCTTTTGGTTTGTTTAAAGCACTTAATTGGCCGAGGAGTCATTCCAGGATGCAGTTGAAAAGCAAGTCATTTATGAAAAGCAAAATCTTATTTTAGGATCCGACAGCAAACCTAAAGGAGAAGTGGGGAGGAGTGGGGAAGAGTGCAATCTACCCTGGATTGCGATGCCGCACCCCCACCATGAGCTCTGCGGAAGCGGGTTCCCTTGGAGGGCCGTGCACCAAGCCTGACCCTCTTCTTCCCTGTCCATCAGACCACAGGACCAGTGACAAGACAGAGGCCTCAGCGAGGCTGGTGTGTGTCCCTTGTCCCTCAAGCTTGCCTTGGCACTTGTTTCTGCCATTGCAAAGGCTAGAGTGGCACAAGGAGGGCTCGCTGGCAAATGTGGGGGCCTGTCCGGAGCACCACTGGGCTTGCACTCTCCAGCCTGGTGTGGTCCTGTCTCATAGGTGGCTGGCTGGGGTGTGACCAGGTGCCCTGGCAGGACAGCATCAGCTGCAGCCTCCAAGTGAGCAGCTTTCTGTTCTGATGCCACATGGGAGGGTCCCCTCGTCAGCAGCCTCCTCACGTCCCTGCCAGACTGAGGGCCAGCCCAGAGGCCCCTCACCCCACCACATTCCCCGCGGGGGAGGGCAAAGGTCTGGTGATGGGGCCCGGTAGCCACCAGTCGCATGTGGCCTTCAGGGCCTGGAGATACTGCAGTGTGACTGTAGAAATAAATTTTTTATTTTAGTTCATTTAAATTTAAAAACTGGTACTCAGTTCAGTTGTAGGAAAACTTTTAAATGTGTTTGGAACAACCTGGGAATACAAGTCTGTTTTTTCTTTCTTAAAAATTTTTTTTATTATTTTTTCTTAATCTCAGCATATTATACCTCCAACAAATGAACTTTTTCAACTCTAGATTTCGTGAAATCTGGAAACGGTCAAGTATTTCCAGTGAAAATTTAGCATCTGAATTGGGATGTGCTGTAAGTGTAACATACACACTGATTTCAAAGGCTGTATGAAAAAAGAATGCAAAGGCCGGGCAAGGTGACTCACACCTGTGATCCTAGCACTTTGGCAGGCCGAGGTGGGGGGATTGCCTGAGTCCAGGAGTTCAAGACTAGCCTGGGCAACATGGTGAAACCCCCTCTCTACAAAAAAAAAAAAAAAAAAAAGTAAAGTAACTCAATACATTTTTATGTCAATTACGGGTTGAAATGATTATATTTTGGTTATATTGGCTTAATTAAAGTTGAATATTTTCACCTGTTTCTTTTTACTTTTTTAAAGATGGCCAATAGAAAATTTGAAATTAATGTGTCTCAATTATGTATATTGCTGGACAGCCCTGGCTTCTGAGCCAGTTTTTGCTGGAAATGTGATTGATAGTTCTGTAAGGGGACCAGTTAATGGCTTGAGAGTAGCTTTGGCCATAGGATTACATCTTAGGAGAACCACGGTGTTTTGAAAGAAACAACTCAGAAAGACATTGTCTGTTCCTAAAACATTCTTTCTTTCTTTTTTTTTTTTTTTGGAGATGGAATCTCACTCTGTCGCCCAGGCTGGAGTGCAGTGGCACGATCTCGGCTCACTGCAAGCTCCACCTCCCGGGTTCATGCCATTCTCCTGCCTCAGCCTCCCGAGTAGCTGGGACTACAGGCACCCGCCACCACGCCCAGCTAATTTTTTGTATATTTAGTAGAGACGGGGTTTCACCGTGTTAGCCAGAATGGTCTCGATCTCCTGACCTCATGATCCACCCGCCTCGGCCTCCCAAAGTGCTGGGATTACAGGCATGAGCCACCGCGCCTGGCAAAACGTTATTTCTTCATTGCACAAATGACACATGTTTCTTGTGGGAAAACTAGAAAGTACTGATTAGACAAAATTAAACATCCTGTTTTGGAAGGAGAACACATACATTTTCTAGCAATATTTCCAGCAGTGTTTTGCTTAGATTAACATTCGCATAAAAATAACAATTTGCATTTTTTGCAGTGACCTTCAGATTATTTCAAAAAACAAAACAACAAAACAAGATGATTTCATGTATTGCATCTCACTTATAAACACACGCACCCTGATACAGGGCTGAGCTTGGACAAATGGCAGAAGAAAGCTAGCCAAGAGTTGGAAAGGGGACTGTGGCTGGTTTGCTGGTGATGACCTTTGTTCTTTGGGTTGACTGGAACACTGGAGTGTAGTCTTTTTTTTCTTTTTCTTTTTTTGGGACAGAGTCTTGCTCTGTTGCCCAGGCTGGAGTGCAGTGGCGTGATCTCAGCTCATTGCGACCTTTGCCTCCTGGGTTCAAGCAATTCTCCTGCCTCAGCCTCCCAAATAGCTGACATTACAGGTGTGCATCACCAGGCCCGGCTAATTTTTGTATTTTTAGTAGAGACGGGGTTTCACCATGTTGGCCAGGCTGGTCTCGAACCCCTGACCTCAGGTGATCCGCCCACCTTGGCCTCCCAAAGTGCTGGGATTAAAGGCATGAGCCTCTGTGCCCAGCCAGGAGTGTAATCTTGAGGCTGGGAGGGAGCTGTGTGACGGACAGGCTCATGTCATTGGGCATCCTCCTTTCACTGAGTAAATTAGCTGGAAAGCAGATTTCACGGATTTTACTGGTGTATTTTTCCGGGGGTGGTAGGGTGAGGGTGTTGGAACCCTTTGGCGAACTCATGGACTTAAGAGACAATTTTTTCACATTGACTTTTCCCAAGCCCTAAAGGAGGGCTGAGGCTGTTAAACAACTCACACTATTGTCTGACGCGTACAGATATTTACCAGCTGAGACATGTTTGAGAAAGCATTAGCCGTTGCTGATGTGGTGACATGTGACCCTAGATAATGGAGAAATGTGATTTCCAGCATTGAGTGGAGGGGGGCTGGTGTCTTCAGGAGTGGGGTACACCTCATGGTTTAACATCCCCTCCTGCAATGTGGATAGGAGCCATAGAAAGACAATAAGGAGGGACGAGAAAACCATCTTCTATGTTCTCTGCAGGTGCTGGCCTCTCCTGGCATGTGGCCTCGGCCCCCGTTCTAATCTGACTCAGAGATGGTCTGAGATACGCACCCGGGTCTTGTGGGTTGTGTAATTATCCCCCTCTTCTTCTCGAGCGCTAGTTAGCAGCATACTGGATATAGAGATTCCGCATGTCATGCAATAGAGCGACTTATGAAACTAGTTGTGTCTGAACAGAAACACATTTTTAAAGGCCTAAGAGGAGCTTTGTTGGTGAAGAATTTCTATAGTGGCCACTATTAGAATAGTTACGAAACCCACCCTCTTTTTTGTCTTCCGTAAAATTGGATTTTTTTTTTTTTTTTTTTTTGTAGACAGGGTTTTACTCTGTCACCCAGGCTGGAGTGCAATTGTGCAACATAGCTCACTGCAGCCTGGAACTTGTGGGCTCAAGTAATCCCCCTGGGCAGCTGGGACCACAAGGCCTCAGTGCCACACCTAGCTGATTCTTAATTTTTGTAGATCGGAGTTTTTTCTGTGTTACCCAGGCTTGTCTTGAACTCCAGGCTCAAGCCTCCCACCTCAGCCTCTCAAAGTGCTGGGATTACAAGCGTGTCCACCGAGCCCCGCCAGAATTGGAATTTTAAAATCTCCTTATTTGTGAACAACATGGTGCATCTAGGCACAGAAGACTGATCTGCCCCGAGAAATACTTAGGGGGATGTAAGTGGTAAGGCTGGGTTGTGAGCTGGCACGCTGAGGAGAGCCTGTACCCAGACGAGCGGGCATGACTGATAACTGATGCCTGGGCCTTCTCTCCAAGCCCGTTGGTGTGAGGGCGGGAAGGCAGCTTGTCGCCTGCACCCCACCTCTGGCTGGGCAGAGCAGCTCTGATATATCCCTTGCTTAGGAAGCCCATGCTATAAACGAGAGGAGTCTCCTCATTTATAACTTGTACCAAAGACCTGCTTAGTGCTGGATCCTGAACCATCAGATTAGAAAGGCTCAGTAGCATCTCTTTAATCTTTATTTCTTCTTATTATTATTTTCTTTTTTGGAGACAGGATCTCCATCTGTTCCCCAGGCTGGAGTGCGGTGGTGTGATAGCTGACTGTATCCTCGACCACCCAGGTTCAAGCGATTGTTCCACCTCAGCCTCCTGAGTAGCAGGGATCCCAGGCACACACCACTATACCTGGCTAATTTAAGAGTGTGTGTGTGTGCGCGCGCGCGTGAAGATGGGGTCTTGCTATGTTGCCCAGGCTTGGTCTCAAAATCCTGGCCTCAGGCTATCTTCTTGCTTCAGCCACCCAAAGCGTTGAGACTACAGGCATTAACCACTGCGCCTGGCCTCCTTATTTTTTAATTGCACAAGCCATACAATAAAATTAAGGGTATCTTTTAAAAAAGAAACATCATACTGCTGTCCTAGCATGTCATCTATTGCCTTTTTTTCCAAGGCCTTTCTACCTATGCAGACATAACTTTAGCTTTCATTTTATTGTTTAAATATGCTTTTTCTTTTTTCATAACTCCATTAAATCTCTCGTAGACATACTTTTTATTTGCTAACAAGACAGAAATACAGTTAGGCTTTGGCTTTCATGTTTGTTTGCATCTTACGTGCTCCTTGCTGTCATTATTAGCATCTTCGTAGTCACCACGGGATGGCTGTGCACCTGTCCAGGGGCTTCGTTACTTGTAATTTACTTAATCCCTCTTTATTTTTGTTTCCGGTTCTTAATGGTATCTTTTCCCCCTTTGTTTCTGCAGGAAGTTCTCCAGCAGCTGATTGTAATGAATTTGCCCAATGTTTTAATGATTGGCAGAGACCCACTGTCTGGTGAGTGAAAGCTGCTCCCTTCTCCCCTGCAGTGCCCAGCCAGTGCCATGGCGTTGGGCAGCTGCTGGCCATCGAGCTCTGGCTGCCAGCTTGGGCCAGCACAGTGAAAACACGTGATCATTTTGGTGAGATTTTAAAGAGTGGGTTCATTACCCTGAGGCATTCGGCCAAGGGCACATTTCTTCCTTAAGAATGAAGCCTCCCAGGCCGGGCGCGGTGGCTCACGCCTGTAATCCCAGCACTTTGGGAGGCCGAGGTGGGTGGATCATGAGGTCAGGAGATCGAAACCATCCTGGCTAACACGGTGAAACCCCATCTCTACTAAAAATACAAAAAATTAGCTGGGCATGGTGGCGGGCGCCTGTAGTCCCAGCTACTCGAGAGGCTGAGGTAGGAGAATGGCGTGAACCCGGGAGGCGGAGCTTGCAGTGAGCTGAGATTGTGCCACTGCACTCCAGCCTGGGCGACAGAGCGAGACTCTGTCTCAAAAAAAAAAAGAGAAAAAGAATGAAGCCTCCCAACCGCTCAGATGTGTGTGCAGTGGCCGGCGAGGCCACTGCCTTGTTCCTCCTGGGAAGGTGAGTCTGGGTTTAGGTACGTGAGTCATACCATCTGGTGGACTCACCTCCTCAGTAAGTGTGGAATCAGCTGACACCATCAGGGAGTGTGGTACCTTAGACAAGAGAGTAAGAATCTCTTTAGAGAACTGACATCTGTCTTCAGTGGGGTCCTGCAAGGCTTCATTAATGCTTGGTGACGGAGCTTATTGATCTGTCTTATGTCTCCCTGCTGGACTCAGCTCTCCTGGCAGGCACGGGTTCTAGGTCCCCTCAGACTCTGATGCTCAATGTGAGTTTGAAAGACTCAGTGAGGCCGAGTGCAGTGGCTCATTCCTATAACCCCAAAACTTTGGGAGGCCGAGGCAGGAGGATCGCTTGAGCCCAAGAGTTTAAGACCAGCCTGGGCGACATAGTGAGACCTCATCTCTAATTATAAAATGAAAAAGACCAAATTAAATGTCCTCCTGGCATCTTACAGAAAGTCAGAACTTAATCTCTGCCTGTCAGATAACTTCCTGGGTGCATTAAATGGAGTGATGCCTTGCATCCCTTTCACCTGTGTGTGTTTACCTGCACCCATAGCTCATGGACAGAAGTCACAGGCCCCAGGGACAGACTTACTTGCTGTCTAGGACTTCCCTTGTTCTGATGGAGACCTTGTCATCATTTTGGAACCTTAGGTCTGGGGCCTCCTGGAATAGGTGAGGGGTCAAGGAACACAGGAAAAGCCACACCTGTAGGATGGTAATAGACCGTGAATCCTAAACATTAGAGACGTTTCCAAAAGGGACTCAGGCTTCCCTCTGTTGGCATCTCCTCAGCCTGGTCTCACTGCAGCCTGGCCATCCCCTCTCCTGTCCGTATGACAGTAGCTAGTGGCCTTGAGACTTTAGAAGAGTTCACTGAGTAACCAGCCAAGGACAAAGCTGGTGGGAGAGCAGTCTTCTTTTAGTGCCACTACCCTGAGAACATCAGCAGCAGCTTCCTTGTTCCGTGGGGGCGCTCTTTCTGGGCTCCAGCTGGCTGAGGTGTCCACCTTTTCTCTGCATGAGCCAGAAGGAAGAGCATCCCTGGACCCCTGATAGTCTTCAGTGCTCTGGCCTGTGGGCACTCACCGCCTTACATGGAGACCCTGCAGAGGCCACCCCTGGTCCTCCTGGTGGCACCTGGCAGCAAGTGCCCTCCCCCACTTCACATGTTAGTAGCAGGGAGCCTTTGGTTCTGCTCCCTTGCCAGCTCTGCCATGGGGCCATGTGTGTTCCAGCTTTATTTCATGGCTCCCCCAGAGAAAGGCGGGGACGCCAGATGCAGTCCATGCTGGCCACAGCCCTGGGCTCCAGGGAGGGGGGACTCTCATGATTTCTGGTAACTTCAGGGAAGTGGAGCCTGTTTTGCTGAGCAGAACTCTGCCACCTTCCTAGTTTATTTGGGGCTGGTTATGGGAGGAGATGAGAGTGACGCCTGTAGAGGTTGGCAGTAGCTTAGTCCTGTTGTTCCGTCTGCCCTGGAGACAGTGGAGGAGCAAGAGAGGGGGACAGCCAATCCTTAGCAAGCCCACCCTGTACTTGGCACTGAACGTGCATTACAAATGGAATGGAAGACTTAAGGTGGTGGCGAGACACTAGCTCTACAAAAAATAAAAAAGTTAGCCGGGCATGGTGACACGCGCTCATAGTCCTAGCTACTTTAGGAGGCTGAGGCAGGAGGATTGCTTAAGCCCAGGAGGTCGAGGCTGCAGTGAGCTGTGATTGTGCCACTGCACTCCAGCCTGGACGACAGGCAAGACTCCATCTTTAATTAATTAAAATTTGTATTTAAAGGAATGAAAACGTGCTTCTGTGGTGTGGCTGCGCCCATTTCCGTTTATAGGGAGAGAACTGAGGCTCTGAGGGCTTGGGTGCCATGCCCTTGACCACTTGGCCTGTAAGCAGAGGGGCTGATTGGAAACCTGCTCTGTCCACCCCCAAACCTGAGCCTCTTCATCTGTCACACATGGACATCTATGGGTGAGGTTTAACTGTAGGCGATTGCCAATATCCAGCCTTTTTTGACCTATAAAAATGGCATATGGTTGAACCTAACATTAAACACATCCTTCTCCCTGCCTTTTCTCACCCCTCCCTTTAGCTCCGACGTCACCTGCATAGCTTGCCCACCTTCCTGCTGGTGCTCCCCCTCTTCTCATCCCTGCAGGTGTCTCCCCTTCCACTGCCATCTGGAAGCCTGCCCTCTCTACCCCGCTGCCATCAGGCCCCTCCTAACACCATAGAGATTGTCCATGGGCAGAGAACATAGGTCCGCATCTCAGGTCTGCTGTCAAACAGGAACATCTGTAAAGATGTAGATGCTGATTTTTTTGTAACAGCTTTATTGAGGTATCATTTGCATGCTGTAAAATACACCCATTGTAAGTGTATAATTCAGTGATTTTTTTTCATAAATATACAAAGTTGTACAACCCTAACCACAATTCAGTTTTTAGAATGTTAAGGGGAAGCTGGTTTTAGACTGTTGACAGGTGAATTGAATGTCCCTGGGGCCCCCATGGTATATAATCAGCCCACATGGATCAGCTGGTCCCAGCTCTGAAGGCGGATTTGGAGAAACTGGACAGTGAGGGCTGGGAAGGTGAAGGACGGGAATAACCCTACCCATCACTGAGGGCTCAGAGGGCCCCGGGCCTCGCTGACTGACATGCTAGACGGTGGCCTCGGCAGGCTGCACACGGAAGGCAACGTGTCAGGGCTGGGGGACCGGGAGCTAGGTGCATGGATGAGTAGGTTTGACAGGGGTTCCAGGGTGCTCTGAGAGCAGAGGAGGCTGGCAGGGGACATCCACCAGCAGGAAGATGCAGACACCAGTGCTGGGGGCAGAGAGATGTATTTATGAAATAGCATTTTCAGTTTTAAATTGTAAAAATAGATGTGTGAAGCTTTTTTCGTTTCTTTTTAAACAAAGAACAAAGTTGGTGTTTTTTTCATTTGTATGGTTGCCCAGGGTGGGGCGTTTGTGTGCTTTTTAACTAACTCTGTCCCCCTTGTGTGTGAGGGGCTTGCTTTGTACTCTTTTTGATGGATGCTGACACTGTACTGTTATTTATAACGTTTTATAGTTTGGGGTAACTTTTCTGTTTTGGGCACATAGCATCACAAGCTCCCAGATTCCAGATCCCAACAGAGCATCTGGTCCACCCGCTGTTCCCCAACACAGTGATACTAAAAGACCCTCAGAGTCTATGCATTTGTCGCCTTTCTCTGACCTAAAAAAGGGAGGTACCACAACTTAACAGTTTTTCTGTACGTCTCACTTAACCCCCCACACCCATCAGACGGAAGGGTGTTTACTCTTCCTATCCTAGGTGGAAGTCAAGGACAGTGCAGTAACTATGAAACAGTACTTCGTATACTGAAAATTGCATTTGAAATCACTCCTCAGCGTCTGCCCATCCCAGCCCAAACTCCCCACTCCCTTACACTGTGTCCGCCCCGGGACCGTCTCTGGATTTCTGTTCTGATGGTGCTGTGGTTTTGCAGCTCACTCTCAGCTGCACCCACGTGCCTGGGGAGGGGAGGGTCTGTCTGGTTCCTCACTGCTGTAGTCTCTGCGTCTCCGAGCACAGCCTGGGCTCTGGCTGGACCCTGCTTGAACCCCGCCCTCACTTTTATATGACGGCTCTTATAAGAGCCGGCCCCCATAGTGAGGCAGTGTGCAGGCTTCTGGGGCCTGAGTGCCGTATAGCGCCCTTCGCTTTGTTTCCCCTCAGCCATCCTTATCCTTCCCTCTTACCCATGTCTTCGCCTTCGCCTGGCATCCTGGGTCTACCCTCAGTGCACCCCCAGAAGCCGAGCTCTCCTCACCACAACCAGCTACCCTGCTTCCGCCTGGCTGCTCCCCAGGCCAGTGTCCTCACCTCTGCCCCCTGCAGTCTGCTCCCAGCATGGCAGCCCAAGCAGCCCACTCCTCAGGTCAGCTGACTGTCACTTTGCAGCCCGCTCTGGGCACTAGGGCCTGTGCACCTGCCGGTCCCTCTGCCAGCGAGCTGTGTAAACACCTCCTGTGAGCCCCTGTTCAGTGTGGCCCCACCCGTCTCTCCTGCCACATGCCCCGTCTTCTTTGTTCTGCTCTGCTTTCCCTTCTCCATACCTTTTGGCACCTGTGAATAGACTACACTGTTCACTTATTTTTTCCCCTCTGTGGCATTGCATATTTTTCCCCCGCTAGGGTGCATGCTCTCATGACAGCAGGAATCCTGGGGTTTTTTGTTGTTGTTGTCAGTGCATTCTAATGCCTAGATCAGTGCCTGGCATGTAGTAGGTGCTCAGTAAATACAGCATCCATGCAGGGGGCCCACCTTTCTCTCTTCCTCTCTCCACTTTTCTCCCCCGTCAAGCTAGGGCCCCCGACAGGTGTTACCCACTTGCTCTCACAGATAAGAAGTCCAGTTTTCAGTGGTCAGGGTCAAATGAGATTCATTCTCTGCCCAGTACCACATGTCTGTCTCCCCTAGGCCTGAGATGACTCCCTGAAAACCGCCTTCACCATCTTGCCAGCTGCACAGCTATTAAACATCTTCCGCGGTTACTGATGAGTGTTTTCTACAAGAAGCCTGTGAGAAGCAAGAGCTCACGTCTGTGCTGTCTGAGCAGTGAGGGAGGATGCTGGATGGAGCTAGACCGGCTCCGGGGTCCCTCCAGCTCTGGCTTCTCAGCATCTTTCTCAGCAGCCAGGCCTGTCACTGTGCCACATGCACAAATAAAGATTGGATTTGTCTGACGGGAAGCCAGGGTGTTAGCAAATTACTTTCTGCGATGAATCACAGGACAGTTGCGCTGGAAGAGAGCATTGTTTTTTCTTCCAGGGTTTGTATCCAAGTATAGTAGTGGTTTCCAGACTTACACATGGCCGATCCCACTGAAGCCATTTAGGATGGAAGGGAACAAGCCATTTAGGTGCAGAAGCCCAGCCCAGAGAGCGGAGGAGCTCATTCAGAGGCACACAGCATGGAGGTCCCCATAGGTGCAAGACGGATTTCACACCATAAATTGCACAGATGGTTACTTTTGTGGATAGTCAGCCACTGGTTCCAAGCAAGAGGGTTACCGTCACCGGTCTGCCCTGATGTTTCTTACATTCTAAATGCCAAGCAGGATTCCTGGGAGCCCTGGAGGAGCTGTGACTCCATATGCACACCCTACAGGGTCCTGTCTGAATATCCCTGGAACCTTTGAGAAGAGCCTTGGGGTTTCATTAATTGCTGTTCAGTGGCCTGGCCCTCTGTCCTGTGTTTTCTCTCTCTTATGATGGTTACAGAGGGTGCGCATTCCAGCAGCAGAGGAAGCACCCCGAAGAGACAGGGTTCTGTGCACACAAAATGCTGTGACCAACCTTCCTTCTCAGCTGAGTGCAGGACTCTGCTCTATCTACTGCACCAGCTGAGGAAGCCAGAAGGCCCGACTTCTGACCTCCCCAAATAAAAGACTAGAGCACCTTTTCATCTTTCCTCATCTTAGCTGCCCGCCCCTCAGCCAGAGGCTCACAAAAGGAGCTCAGCCCAAGCACCTCCTTTAGCTCCCCTCTGCTGGTGAGATGAACAGGCCGCCTCTGCTCCAGAAGCCCCCAGTCTGGGTTGAGGCAGGAAGGGAAGACAGAGTCCTACGACATTTATTCTAGGACAGAAGATGGTGCAAGAATGTGCTTCACAGCCAGTGCAAGGGGGCTGATGAGTTCTGCTTGGGCAGGCCAGGAAGGCTTCCTGGAGGAGGCAATATCTGGGCAAGCCACGGACAGAGAAAGCGAGGAAAGGTGTTCTAGGTGGAACGAGCTCAGGGGAGTGCAAGTTGCTGGGAGTCTCATGAGGAGCAGCAAGCTTGGGGCAAGGAGGAGGCCTTCTGTGACAGCCGAGGTTTAGGTTTCATGGGCCAGAGGAAACAGACCTCCTGAAACTCCTTGGAATTTAATATTTAACCCTCTCAGTATTGATTTGCTCTCCTGCCAGTGTGTCCTTGGAGTGCTTTTCAGATCCCATGGAAACCTCTCTCTCGTAGCCCACACGGCACAGCCCTACCTTCCTTCAGGAGGCCCCTGGGAACTTGTGACGGCTGGGTGTGCCCGAGGCTTGCTGACCTCCACCCTGGCAACCCAGGCACAGGCTCAGAGTCCGGCTTGTGGGGAGCAGTCCTCCTGCTGCGGAGATGGTGCTTTTAAAAATCACAAGCCCTGTCTTCCTGGCCCTACGGCCCTCCCAGTCCTGCCCCTGGCCTCCAAGCCTGCTCACCGTGTGGTGTGGAGGCTGAGGGTCGGCCACTTAGGCTTCATGAGCCATTCTTGTGTTCTTTTCCCCTACCCCTGTTGTTTTTATTTTATTTCTCCTGGCCATAATTTTCTAATCCTGTGTATAATATGTGTGTGTGTGTGTGTGTGTGTGTGTGTGTGTGTGTGTGTGTAATATACAGTTTTCATATTTGCAAAAAGTTTTGGGCCTTTGAATGGGAGGGAAGAAATAAGAAAAAGCTAATCTTGCAGGCATTTTGATTGTTTTAAACTTTCCTCTTTCATCCTTGAGAGAGAAGGTTCAGAAAAGCAACCAAATGCTGTTTTAAACTACCCCGTTTCTATCCTGCTTCTTTGCTTCTGTGCTGCTTGTTGGATCCGGAAATGAGGTCTCCAGTCAATGTGCGGTGCTGGGGCACTTGAGCTGGGAGCCGAGGCTTTCCTTTCCTAGGAAGGTGCAGAGTTTGGCTGACACCAAGCCCAGCCAAGCGTCACAGCGCGGCCCACACGCTGGACTCCGAGCACCCGCGGATCTGCCTGGAGACCAGACTTTGTTAGTAAACTTCTTAGCGATGGCCCAGGCACACAGAGAACGCGCCGCTGGCTGCAACAGCCACACCATGGCTTACAGCAGCCCTACTCTCTGTGGCCACCGCCGTCTGCGGAGGAGGGAAGAGATGCTATTTGTCAAAGGTCTTTATGTTTGAGTTTTCCGCCTGGCGGTTGGGAGGGACCCTTTCCCAGAGCATCCCCTGCCTGCCCTAGCTCCTCGCCCCTCCCAGGGCAAACTCGGATCTCAAGCTGCAGGCTTGTGGCTGATTCTGCTTTTCTGGTCTTCAGTTGTTTGGTGCTGGGAAATGAATTCACTCTCAGCTTCTGCAGCCGTGGCAGGCAGGTGGGGCGGGAGGTCATTTTTGGGGTGAGGGTGCTCCGAGGGGCTGATATTTCAGAGTGTTCTACATGACCTGGGGGCAGCTGTCGTCTGTTGTGCATGGTGGTGCTGGGGTATCTGTGGGGGTGGGACTGACTTGACACGGGCAGCAGAGAGACACTAGGGTAAAAGGCCACTAGTCAGAGTGCCCCCGGGAGGCTCCTGCACCATTCCACACAGGCATGCAGCTTAGTGCCTGCCAGAGTCCACGTCTGATAAATGTGTGTGCCTGGTTATGTTAATGCCGGGGGGTGGGGGCATGTGGTGACATGAGGATTCCACAGGGGCCGCTCCCAAGAATGAGCCCGTGCGTAGAGGTGCCTGCCTTCTTCCCCACGGGTGGGGACACATATGATGGAGCATCCCCATGTGCCCACCCACGGGGAACTCTCCACCTCGAGTATTCCTTGGCAGTGCCTGGGAAGTACCCCAACTGTTAAAATAATAATAAACAGCTCTTCTCGTTGTAAGCTGAGCCCTCAGGAGGGCCCTCAGAGCCGTGCCCATGTGAGTGAGTGTTGGGGTGTGCCTGTGTACTGAGGAGAGACAACAGGGTCATGTTCAGTGCACTGCTGTTTTCAAATCACTGTGACAGCCTCGTGAGCATCCTTATGAAATAACTGGTTTTTAAGTACAAAACCAGGGAAAGCAGTTAGTGATTCACACCAGCATATAAGCCAGAAGAGAAGAGAATGTAGAATGAGTAAGCACACATATGTGCCGTAGAAGAGAGAAACTGAAACTGCTCTCTTTGCGGTTCTAACCCAGGTACTTGATGCTAACAGTTAACCTCACTCAGTCAGCAAACGCTGGTTAAATAACCTGCATGGGACCACTGGGATCAGACGCGAAATCACATAGCTCCCTGCTTTGGAAGGAAACATAAATAAGTTAGGAGATGGTAGGTGGTGGTGTCCCCGGGAACAGATCTTAGTTCTGTGACTCAGTCTTTCTGAGCTGCGTCCTTCTAGTCATCATGCCGTCTTCGGGGGATTGCTTTCGGAATTAAGTCACGTGGTAGCATGCCGTATATTAAGGTGCAGTAATGGTGGTCTATAGAAGGGAAGGGCAGAATTACTCTATGGAATATGGTCAGTCCAGTTGTGAGGATTAAACCCTGAGCCTGGCTGGTGATTTGCAGGTCCTGGGCCTCTGTGGTTGTGGGGAGCTGAGTTAGCAAGACAGAGGAATCAGTTTCACTGCTTTATCTCTGAGCCCTGTTCATCTGTGGAGAGGCATCACTGTGCCTTTGACCCCAGCAAGGGCAGAGAGTGTGCAGTTTGGGGCAGGAAGGGCTCCCTCTTGGAAAGGGATGCTTGCCTGCCATTGCTTAAATGCCCAGCTTCACGCCTCTGTCATTGTTTATACACAACAAGATTTAGTTCCTGTATCCAGAAATCAGAAAGTGTCTTCTGTCTGGGCATGGTGGCTCATACCTGTAATCCCAGCACTTTGGGAGGCCGAGACGGATGAATCAATCACTTGAGATCAGGAGCTCGAGACTGGCCTGGCCAACATGGTGAAACCCTGTCTCTACTAAAAAATACAAAAATTAGCCAGGCGTGGTAGTGGGTGCCTGTAGTCCCAGCTACTTGGGAGGCTGAGGCAGGAGAATCGCTTGAACCCGGGAGGTGGAGCCTGCAGTGAGCCGAGATTGTGCCACTGCACTCCAACCTGGGTGACAGAGCGAGACTCTGTCTCCAAACAAAAAAGTGTCTTCTGAACATGTGCATAGCTACATCTTAAAGAACCGAAGAGTGGAGTCAAAAAGGACTCTACACATTATGTACCAGTCATGGAAGGAAGATAGGTTTTGTTCCATGTGTTAACTTCCATTAACTGGTAGTCTGTGGAGTGCTGTGTTCAGAAGGATTCTGAGGCCTAGTTCCACCCTAAGTCAGAAAGTGCTGTGATTGACTAATCATGTCTGCCATGGACTCAGAGCTAGCAAGTTGGGGAATTTTCAAACCTTGATATACGAGACCACGGTGAAACCCCGTCTCTACTAAAAATACAAAAAATTAGCCGGGCGTGGTGCGGGTGCCTGTAGTCCCAGCTACTCGGGAGGTTGAGGCAGGAGAATGGTGTGAACCCAGGAGGTGGAGCTTGCAGTGAGCCGAGATTGCGCCACTGCACTCCAGCCTGGGCGACAGAGCGAGACTCCGTTTCAAAAAAAAAAAAACCTTGATATAATGCACATTTTAGAGGATGGTGTATTTTAATTGTGCAACTACTTTTTTTTTTTACTATACTTCAAGTTTTAGGGTACATGTGCACAATGTGCAGATTTGTTACATATGTATACATGTGCCATGTTGGTGTGCCGCACCCATTAACTCGTCATTTAGCATTAGGTATATCTCCTAATGCTGTCCCTCCCCCCTTCCCCCACCCCACAACAGTCTCGGGTGTGTGATGTTCCCCTTCCTGTGTCCATGTGTTCTCATTGTTCAATTCCCACCTATGAGTGAGAACATGCGGTGTTTGCTTTTTTGTCCTTGCGATAGTTTGCATGCAACTACTTTTCTATCCTCACCTCTGCCCTTAGAAATGTGTGCTGTCAGGCAGTTTCCCTTCTGTTTTGGAAGCTTATGACTGTTAACACCTGCAGCTTTCTATATAGCTTATGTTGGCCTGCCTGCATTGCATTTCTGCTAAGAAAGGCTGGGGTGAATTTCTTTGTGTCAAGACTCCAGGAAGCAGGTAGTAAGGTAAGGTTTTTCTTAGACTCAGCTATTGACTCAGGCCGTCCTGGGATTCCCCCGGGGGTTCTCCTATTCTCGACAGTGTAATTGTGGTAAGTATGGAGTGTGTCCGGTCTGATGTTTCTCGATCCCCGCCCCCAGTGGTTGCTTTTGACTTTTTTGGTGTAGAAATCCACGTCGTTTTATAACCTGCCCCCGTTTCTCCCTCTGAACAGCAGCTTGAGTAAGTGTAACCATAAAGCACTTATACTTTGACAAGCAGCATGCTCTCTTACCTCTTGGCCTTCGCACATGCTGTTCCCTGGGCCTGGAAGGCCCACACTTGCCTACCTGATAAGTCCGTCTCCTCTTTATCTGTGGAACTCAGCTCAAAGGTTATTCCCTTCAGAGTCCTTGCCCTGGGTCTTGCTGCAAATTAGAAGTTCCTTTCCCAGGTTCCCGTAGCATTTATCAGCTTTCAGATTGCTGGTTCGGCTCCCAGCACATAGTAGGTACTTGGCAGGGAGCTGTCTGTAGGTTTGTTTGATCTTGGCCTGCTTGACTGTGTCACTGAGCCAGTCCTACTGGCAAGGACCCAGGAGGGAATCTTCTGCTTTGTTTTGAAACTATTCAAAACCCACAATCTGGTAGATTTATGGAAATAGCGGTTTTTCTTACGACTGAAATCCTGAAAGAAATTGGGCATTGGCTTCTCATGAGAAATGAGGAAACTTCTGCTCCCCGCCCTGGGTGCTTTTTAAAAAAAAATTTTGTAGGAATCTGTAGGGGTGGGGATCACAGGATGCATTTGTTATAAGCAAATGTTTCTATTCACTCAGCCTGGTGAGAGCAAGCATCGCTCTGCTTCATTTGAATGAGGGCAGAGGTGAATTTCTTAGTAACCTGTTCATCACCAAAGAGTTTATATTTTTCATGAATATTTTTCTAAACTTAATTCTCTACCTTTAAAGCCTTTTTCCCTCCTGTTACAAACCTTAGCAAACAGGAATCCATACTCTTCTAACCTGTGCTGTGGGTCAGATTGAGTGTTTTCTTGATGTCTGATGGGTGTTGGGATGAATGAGGGAATGAATGAACTCAGGGTTGTCATCGTGTGTGATTGCAGGGTGCTGAGGGAGTAGAACCCTTTGCTCTGTCACCGAACAGCTTCGGAGTGTTGTTTGTTTCTGCGGTGTTTTTTATTTGTTTGTTTTGGAGACAGGTTCTTGCTCTGTCGCCCAGGCTAGAGTGCAGTGGCACAATCAAAGCTCACTGCAGCTTCACCCTCCCAGGCTCAGGCGATCCTCCTACCTCAGCCTCCCAAATAGTGCACCACCAGGCCAAGCTAATTTTTTTTTTTTTTTTAAATAGAGATAGGGTCTTGGCTGGGTGCAGTGGCTCACATCTGTAATCCCAGCACTTTGGGAGGCCAAGGCAAGCAGATCACTTGAGGTCAGGAGTTCGAGACAAGCCTGGCCAACATGGCAAAACCCCATCTCTAATGAAAATACAAAAATTAGCTGGGCATGGTGGCGTGCACCTGTAATCCCAGCTACTCGGGAGGCTGAGGCTGGAGAATCGCTTGAACCTACGAGGCAGAGGTTGCAGTGAGCTGAGCTTGCACCACTGCACTTTAGCCTGGGTGACAGAGCGCGACTCCATCTCAAAAAAAAAAAAAAGACTCGGCACAAGTGGCTCACGCCTGTAATCCCAGCACTTTGGGAGGCTGAGACGGGCAGATCACAAGGTCAAGAGATCAAGACCATCCTGGTCAAAATGGTGAAACCCCATCTCTACTAAAAATACAAAAATTAGCTGGGAGTGGTGGTGCACGCCTGTAGTCCCAGCTACTTGGGAGGCTGAGGCAGGAGAATTGCCTGAACCCGGGAGGCAGAAGTTGCAGTGAGCTAAGATCGAGCCACTGCACTCCAGCCTGGCAACAGAGCGAGACTCCATCTCAGAAAAAAAAAAAAAACAAGGATGATGGCTCCCTATGTTGCCCAGGCTGGTCTTGAACTCCTGAATGTAAGCGATCCTCCTGCCTCAGCCTCCCACAGTGCTAGGATTACAGGTGTGGGCCACTTACCCGGCCTCAGAGTGTAGTTTTGAGCCCTCTGGTGTGTGTGCAAGGTTTCTGGTCTCTTCCTTGCTCTCAGAACACCATCAGTGAGCCTCTCCAGCACTTTCCTCCCTTTTAATTTGCTGTTGTAATCTGCTTTGGGCTGGGGAAATGGATCACCAGAGTTGTCTAAATGATTCTACAGTGTGATGTAATTAGTTTCTTTGGGGCCTTTGCTGTGAATAGAGTACATAAAGATTTTCTGTGCAGACTCTGACTTCTGTTTAGGCTGATCTCAGGCCCTTAAGTGCTTTCTTAGTGTGTCATCTCCTCTGGTGGGTACAGTATCAGGTGAGTGGCATTTCAAAAAGTGAGTCTCACTGTAGGAAGACAAGCCAGTAACGGCTGGGAAGGATCTGTGCCTCTTATATCCAGCATGGGCATGCGATGAGCACTTGCCAGTGATCTGTGGGCCGACAAAAGGGAAAGGGGGAGGTGGGTGACTTGGGCTTAGCCGGCAAGCACTGTCAGAAAGACTGATTGGAGGCTTTGTTAGCACTCATGTGGGCATTCCCTTTTCTCTCTCTTTTTTTGAGACAGTCTTCCTTTGTCGCCCAGGCTGGAGTGCAGTGGAGTGATTTCAGCTCACTGCAGCCTCCGCCTCCTGGGTTCAAGTGATTCTCCTGCCTCAACCTCCCAAGTAGCTGGGATTACAGATGCGTGCCACCATGCCCGGCTAATTTTTGTACCTTTAGTAGAGTCGAGGTTTCACCATGTTGGCCAGGCTGGTCTCGAACTCCTGACCTCAAGTGATCCTCCCACCACGGCCTCCCAAAGTGATGGGATTACAGGCATGAGCCACCATGCCCAGCCCCTTTTCTCTTTATCGATACTAAAATTAAGTGGCTGATGAATAGCTCCATGTTAATAGGGAAGTGAGTCACTGTGGTGATATTTATTCTATGGATTAGAGTGTCTTGGGCCAAATAAAAGATCTCAAGTAAAAAAAAAAATACTAAGACTTTGAGAATTTTTCCATTTCAAATATTGACGAATTTCTAAACTTACTAGCAAAAGAAGGATTTAACCTTAGAAGATTTAGACCCTGTGGTCCAGCCCACCAGTCTCTCCCTGCCCTGCCTTCAGGCTGGGGGGCGGGGTGTGTTTCTGGTTCAGTGAACCCCCAGTTCCCAGTTCTGAGGCTTAACAATGATGTCATTATCTCAAGGAAAGCCAATTTTAGCTATTTCTCAGTTGAGGGGTCTTAGGAGGAGGTCGCATATTCACTCACTGCTTATACCCAGGGATCTGAAATGAACCGCAGCATTGGTTCTCCGGATGGCGGTTTGGTTTCTTCATCCCAGCAGTCTTTGACACTTTGAGCCGCTATAGCAGTGTGTGAGTTGGTTAAGTCTTTTAAGAGAAGAAAGCTATTTCTGGCATGTCCTTTCTTCCTCAAATACAATAGGATATAAATAAAAAGACAGAACACATAGTTTTGTTTTTTTTTTTTTAAACCTGAAAGGGAACCCTGCACATTACCCAGGCCATTTTATAGATGTGGAAACTGAGGCTTGGAGACAGAGTATGGCTTGTCTGGGACACACAGTTCCTGGGTGACCAAGCCCATCGTCTAGGCCCAGGTGTTCTAATGCTGTTTAAGTGTTTGAGATAGATAAACAGGTGAAGATGTATTCAGCCCCAAGCACAATCAAAGAGACACAGCCTAGATGACGAAATAGGATTTTTGGCCTGATTGACAAAGTTGGGAAAGAGTGGTAGGTTAAATTTTGGTCAAGGACAGGAAAGTGGGGATCACCACATATTTCCCAGGGTGAAATGGCAGAGCCTGTCTTCAGGGCAGTTTGTCAATATGAAAAGCTTAAAAAGGGAATGCATAAAGAATTAGCTACCATGATATTCTTTATAACATTGTTTAGATTGAAATATTTTAAGGCCAGGCACGGCAGCTCACGTCTGTAATCCCAGCACTTTGGGAGGCCGAGGCGAGCAGATCACGAGGTCAGGAGTTCAAGACCAGCCTGGCCAACATGGTGAAACCCCATCCCTACTAAAAATACAAAAATAGCAGAGCATGGTGGCGAGTGCCTGTAATCCCAGCTCCTCAGGAGGCTGAGGCAGGATAATCGCTTGAACCCAGGAGACGGAGGTGGAAGTGAGCCAAAATTGTGCCACTGCACTCCAGCCTGGGTGACAGAGTGAGACTCTGTCTCAAAAAAAAAAAAAAAAAAAAAAAAAAAATATATATATATATATACACACACACACACACACACACACACATATACATATATATATATATATATAATTGAACCTCTGGAAGGGGATTGGTTAAATAAGTTAGTGGCCTTGATTTACAAAGCAAGTATGCAACCATCAAAAAGGTACGGTGGCTCACACCTCTGATCCCAACACTTTGGAAGGCTGAGGCGGGAGGATCACTTGAGCCCAGGAGTTCAAGACCAACCTGGGCAATATCATGAGACCCCGTCTACAAAAAATACAAAAGTTAGCAAGGTGTGGTGGTGTGCACCTGTGGTCTCAGCTACTTGGGAGGCTGAGGTGGAAGGATCACTTGAACCCAGGAGGTGGAAGCTGCAGCGAGCTGATTGCACCACTACACTCCAACCTGGGCAATAGAGTGGGAACCTGTATCCAAAAAAAAAAAAAAGGGATGGCTTTATGTTATCTTACGGAATTCACTTTAGAATACTCCAGCCAAACAAACTTAAAAGGGGGAAGGAGGAGGCAGGTAGAGTGAGAGGTGCAGAATGTTGATAATGTGAGGCTGAGTGTATTGTGGAGGTTCATGATACTGTCCTCCCCTGTCTGTTTGGAATTTTGCATAATAAAAAGGGGAAGGTTGTATACAGCCTTATTTTAGCGTCGACTCAGTATTTCCTATGGGAGTTGTTCTCTCCCATTGTGTACTTTGCTTACCTGATGTGCTAAAAAGGGATGCTGACGTTATGGTTTGTTAATTATCATGGGGAGATATTTATGACATATTTGAATGGAATGGGGCCTCAAATAGTTATGTACAGAATTCTCATTTGGTTTAAAAAGTAAATAAGGCTGGGTATGGTGGCTCACACCTATAATTCCAGCACCCTGGGAGGCTGAGGTGGGTGCATCACTTGAGTCCAAGAGTTTGAGACCAGCCTGGGCAGCATGGCAAAAACCCATCTCTTCAAAAAATACAAAAATTAGCTGGGCATGGTGGTATGTGTCTATAGTCCCAGCTACTAGGGAGGCTGAGGTGAGAGGATCACTTGAGCCTTGGGAGGTCAAGGCTGCAGTGAGCTGTGGGCCTGCCACTGTACTCCAGCCTGGGTGACAGAGTGAGACCCTGTCTCAAAATAAAATAAAAAGTAAATAAAGCCACACATGGAAGATCGATGGAGTGTGTATACCTAAGTGAATGTCACAGAGTAGAGAGATGATTTTTTTGTTTGTTTATCTGATTTTTTTTCCTTACAGTAAACATGTCACTGAGATTATATCAGCAGTTGAGCTGAGTTAAATGTGTTGCTCTCTTGATCTAGGGAAGAGCATGGAGGAAATCAAGAAGGTGCTGCTGCTGGTGCTGGGCTGTGCCGTCCAGGTAGGGATTGGGCATGGCTGCAGCAGAGGGACCTACCCCAGCCATCTCACACTGGGTTTGCGGGACTTGAACGAGCCCTTAGCTTAGGTGGGAGGATGCTGCTTTCAGTCCAATATAACGGAAGGCCGCTGGGTTCCTGGAAGAGAGTGGCCATTGTTTTACGTGGCAGCTGTTTCTAGTACCAGGGCACCTGGGGCAGGAGGCGAGATGGGGATCTCTCAGGCCAGGGTACCATTAGCAAATCATCCCCAGTGTAGGAACCACTAGAACAAGGATCTGCAAACTACAGCTTGTGGGCCAGATCTGACTTGCTGCCTATATTTGTAAATAAAGTTTTATTGGGCCGAGTGCAGTGGCTCATGCCTGTAATCTCAGCACTTTGGGAGGCTGAGGTGGGGGAGGATCGCTTGAGGTCGGGAGTTCAAGACCAGCCTGGGCAACATAGTGAGATCTCGTCTTTACAAAAAATAGAAAACATTAGCTGGATGTGGTGGCGCATGCCTGTAGTCCCGGCTACTTGGGAGGCTGAGGCGAGAGGATCACTTGAGTGCAGGAGTTTGAGGCTGCAGTGAGCCATGATCATGCCACTGCACTCCAGCCTGGGTGACAGCGAGACCCTCTCTCAAATAAAGTTTTATTGGAACACAGCCTCATGCCCGCCTTTACATATTGTCTGTGGCTGGTTTCCCACTACAACGACAGAGCTGAGTAGTTGTGACAGAGGCCAAATGGCCCACAGAGTCTAAAATATTTACCAGAGTCTAAAATATTTACGATCTGGCTTTTTACACATGAAGTTTGCTGCCCCCCTGGCCTAAACCAGGTGTTCCCTGTCTTTACGTATTTAAGAATCACCTGGAGAGCTTGTTTAAAATGACGCGTTGTTCCACCCTGGTCTTTTCAATCTGGGTGGGGGCTTACGGATGGGAGTTTTAAGAACAAGCTCCCCAGGTGATTCTGGTGTGGGTGGTCCTGGCAACCACTAGAGACACATCACTGTAAGGCTGGTAGGAGGACAAGATCGTTCTTAGTTATGGAGGAGGAGCCCGGGGTGGGTGGTTCCTTTTGAAACTGTCGTTCTGTGGCCGTGGTGGACTCAGCTTCGCCCTCACTCGAACAGTGCTTCCATTAACACATGTAACCCTCTGCAGTGTGAGAGGAAAGAGGAGTTCATTGAAAGAATCAAACAGCTGGACATTGAGACCCAGGCTGGCATCGTGGCCCATATCCAGGAGGTAGGTGCGTGGCCTCGTGGAGGGCTCAGCCGGGGACTGCTGCTCCCGTGGTAGCCGGGAGGCAAAACTTCTCTATGAGTGGAAACGTTTAAAGAATACATCACTCATTATGATTTTGCTAATCTTAGGTTTCAGACACCACAGACACATTGATTCTATTTGGAAAGATAGCCATCAATCAGCCAGCTAAAATAAAATGAGGGTAAAAATAAAAATTAAAAAAAAAAACACCTCAATCAAGTCGTCTTTTGTCTCCTTCTTTTTGCCTAATATGGACTCAGACTATTTTTAAGAGCTGTCAAGTGGTTGAGGCTCAGAATTTGATTTACAGGCCCTGAAATTGTATTCTGGCAAATGTCACCCTGCTTTGAACGGTTGATCTGTATAGAATAGAGAGATTCTCTGCTTCTGTCAGTGACATGGCAGAGACAAGCTGACACCACTTGGGAATCAAAACCAGCGAGTCCCAGAAAGACCGCCTTGGGAGACTTGGCCCAGCCCCAACTCAGGCCCCCTAGCGAGGGGTTGGGAGGGCTCTGCACTGAGCTTCAGCGGAGTGGAGGAGGAGGAGCCCCTGGCCTTTGAGGCCTGACCTTCCCGGCCCTTTGCCGTTGATGTTGGCAGAGGTGGTATCAGCTAAGGAGGAGGCCACCCTGGGGGACGGTATCCAGGTGGAAATTTACTTTCCTGACCTCCACTTCCACACTCCTTTCAAAATAAGCATTGTGTGCTTTAATTACTTTAGGGGATATGGGTTCAGCAGTCAGTGTCATTGGACAGATGAGATAAATGCATGAAGAAGATTTGCATGCACAGGAGCTGGTGTGTGATTGGCAGAGGCAGCTGAGCACAGGACTCCCTGGGTTGATATTGGGGAGAAGCTGTAGCTGGGCCTACCAGCTTCCACAGCTGGCTGGGGCGGTTGCACCTGGGCTTCAGAATTCCCTGGGTGCTTTTTAAAAATTTGGGTGCTGGGCTCCATGAGAGACCCACTGAATCAGACTCGGGGAGGAGGGGGCATAAGCATTTCAATAAAAGCTCAGCAAGTGGCTCTGGTGCAGCCAGGCTGAGCCCCTGAAGCCCAGCCACACCACCCTTTACAGAGGCCCTGAGATGTCCAAGGACTTTCCCCAGCATTGGGTCTGGACCAGGCCTAGAACCAGCCTCAATCCTGTGCCCTTAGGGTGCTCTGAATCATGGGATACGATTTCTCGTAATTCTCAGATCACCTGTGTCCAAACTTGGCCTTTTAAGGTGGGGAGAGGTAAGAAGGTGGTGTCTTTTCAAATTTTGAGAAATTGAAGGGCCTTTGCTGACAGGATTCTGTCTGCTTTTTATCTTATGGGTTTGTCTTTTTTTAAGAGACAGGGTCTCTCCCTGTCACCCAGGCTGGAGTGCAGTGGTGTGATCATAGCTCACTGCAACCTCAAACTCCTGGCCTCAAGTGGTCCTCCTGCCCCAGCCTCCCAAGTAGCTGGGACCACAGGTGCATGCCATCTCGCCCGGCTAATTTTTAAAGTTTTTGTAGAGATGGGGTCTTACTATGTTGCTCAAGCTGAGTTTTTTTTGTTTTCTCTACCTCTGTTGATTGAATAAAGACTTCTTTGGGTGTGTTTCAGAGTAGATACTCCTGATTTCATTCTTTTTGTTTTCCTCTTTTGAGGCCTGAGCACTATGGTATCTTTCTTCCAAAATTGACAGGAGAAGAGCTCAAAATAGATCCTGTCTCCTGTGGCAGATCTGGGGGTGTGCGTTGAGAGGCTGCTTCACGTAGACAGAGCTGTGTATCTCCGCTCCCTGGCCAGGGAAAGGGGCACAAAGAGGCTGTCTTCGGTGGCCCGTGGGAAGGAGATGCACCCTTCCCTGAAAATTGTTTGATTATGAATAGTTCCAGAAAACAACCCAAGATTGCTTTGTACACAACATTGTGACATAAGATTAATATTTTTGCTCTGTTCGCATAGATTTTAAGAAGTAACATACAGTCCCTTTCCTCACTCTCTCACCCCGAAGCTTTCCTTCTTTGTATTCTACATTGATGTAGCTCCAGTGAAGATATCTTATCCCAGGACCCTATAGGGAAATAATTGTAAGGCGTGCTTTCTGGTCCCCTTGAAAATCAGCATCCTCTTTGACCCAGTTCTGAAAGCAGAAGTGGTTTGTATGAGCAGGGCTCTGCTGAAGGGTTTGGCCGCACTTGCGTAGGGCACCCTTTTGCTGGCCGCAGTAAATTTGTCACTGAGGGATTAGTAAGGTTGATTGGAAGGAGATGCTGTTTGCAGTGTGAGGGAAGTGGGCGCCCGTCTCTGCCGCCCCTGCAGTACCCTGCCATGTGTGCCCACAGGTGACTCACAACCAAGAGAACGTGTTTGACCTGCAGTGGCTGGAGCTGCCCGACGTGGCTCCGGAGGAGCTGGAGGCCCTCTCGAGGAGCATGGTGCTCCACCTGCGGAGGCTCATCGACCAGCGGGACGAGTGCACCGAGGTGCGTCCGCAGGTTGGCAGCTCAGTCAGCCTGGGAAGGGGCTCAGGCCCCTTCATCTCCTCTCCCTTCGTCTTCAGCCTAGACGCCTCGGTCCTGCTGCTGAGGTTCTGGTGGGGGTGGGACGTGTGTGCTTTCCCTGGTTATGGCCCCTGCAGTGCATGGTCACCTTGGGCCTGTGGGAGGATACAGGGAATCAGGACGTGGAGCTTGGGGCCCTCCTCCTTTGTACACTCCCTTTTGTTTCACTAAATATTTCACCTCTTTTCAAAACCTATGCCAGCCTCCTCCCACCTTCCTCCTCGTTTCTTAGTCTCCGCTGAAATATCTGTCTTTTGGCAGTTTCTTCACCCTGTTCAAGCTCAGGCGTTGTGCTGGTTAACCCCGTTTGTTCTCCTCCATCCCCCTCTCTGCCCGGCTGCAGCTGATTGTGGACCTCACTCAGGAACGGGACTACCTGCAGGCACAGCATCCACCCAGCCCTGTCAAGTCCTCCAGCGCTGACTCCACTCCCAGCCCCACCAGCAGTCTCTCCAGCGAAGACAAGCAGCACCTGGCCGTGGAGCTGGCCGACACCAAGGCCAGGCTGCGGCGTGTCAGGCAGGAGCTGTGAGTCCCCGGCTGCTTCTCCTATCTTTGTGTGTGTTGCAGACATGTTTCTGGTGTGGCATCGACTCACATGTGTGGTGCTGCCAATGGCACAGCTCTGACGTGCGCCCCGGAGTCAGCTGGGGTCTGCCGTGAGCTTACTCTTTGGCCTCGGACTAGCTGCCTCCCCTTCCGAGGCCCGCACGGGGATGAGGGCAGGGGTTCTTCCTGGTCTTCAGGGTTTCCTCCAGTCCAGACAGTGCGAGTTGTCCACCGAAGCAGCCTCCAGTCCATGCTCAGCTCCAGCTTGGGGCCGGGACCACCACACCTGATGTGTTTTCTTGGCTGGAGGGAGGAGGTGCCCCTCCTTCCCTCCAATCTGGTGAGCCTGTTCTCCCAGTTTCCTGCAGCTGATGGATGTCACCTGTGGAGCCTGGCTGTGGAGTGGCACAGCTGCCGCTGGGGTCTCCTTACCTGCCCCACACACTTGGAGGGAGACCTGAGTGGCGGATGGACATAGTTTAAGGGCCGGTGTTGCAAACTTATGAAAAGAAAAGAATTTTGAGTCGGTAACATTTTTGCAGGCCCCATAAGCAGATCGCCTCCCCACCGCCCAAATCCTGGGTCCTTTCCTTTTCCTACTGGTCTTAGGAAGTGGCAGCCTGCTCCCAGGGCTGCTTGTTGAGGAAGCTGCCTCCCACACTCTTTCTCCTTACTGCCTCTGCAGGGAGGATAAGACAGAGCAGCTTGTAGACACCAGACATGAGGTGGACCAGCTGGTGCTGGAACTGCAGAAAGTTAAGCAGGAGGTGAGTCGGGGGCCTGAGTCTGTGTGTCCTGGGGGTGGCAGGGCTGGAGTGTCCAGTAAAGGGGCCCAGAGGGTCAGGAGCGCAACAGCAGCGCTTTTAAGCCACCCAAGAGCCACTTGTCCTGAGCACGGCTATGGGGATGACCCTGTTTCTTAGTGACAGCAGGTGGGGATCCCATGTGGTGGCGGCACATGGAGGCCCCTGGCCATCAGGAGCTGGCTTGTCCTGGGCCATCATGGAGACACCATGCAGGAGGGCATTGACCTTTCTGCCCTCCCTAGAGGATGCCCTAAGCTAGGTTCTCCTGCCTTTGTCCACCTTCCAGAACATCCAGCTAGCGGCAGACGCCCGGTCTGCTCGTGCCTATCGAGACGAGCTGGATTCCCTGCGGGAGAAGGCGAACCGCGTGGAGAGGCTGGAGCTAGAGCTGAGCCGCTGCAAGGAGAAGCTGCACGACGTGGACTTCTACAAGGCCCGCATGGAGGTAGGCAGCCTTGCTGTGAGTCCCCTGGACGCGGCTGCTGGAAATTCCTCAGAAGCAGATTCAGACTGACCTGTCCTTGGGGGCTTGGGGGAGCGGAGCCACAGCTGTCTCAGCAGATGCTTCCCAGGGGCACCTCAGCCTGGGCTTCCCAGTGCCCCCCTCTTGCTCCTCCTCATCCCCCAGTCAGTAGGGGAGGGGAAGGAGTGTCATTGGTTGGTGTAAGGCAGTGATTCCTTTCAGGTTTTCTCCTGCCCCCACCTCATGGCATTATGATCACCTTCTATCCGTGTGCATCTTTTAAAAGACTTCTTGCAATTTCTGTGGCTGATTTGCTAGGACTGTTTCCTCATCTGTGGGAATAACGGGCAACCAGGTGCAGCGGCTCACGCCTATATTCCCAGCACTTTGGGAGACCAAGGTGGGAGGATTGCTTGAGGCTAGGAGTTTGACATCAGCCTGGGCAACATAGCAAGACTCTGTCTCTACAAAAAATAAAAAAATTTAGCCAGGCATAGGTGCCACGTGCCTGTAGTCCCAGCTACTCAGGAGGCTGAGGCAGGAGGAGTGCTTGAACCTGGGATGTCGAGGCTGCAATGAGCTATGATTGCACTGCTGCACTCCAGCCTAGGTGGCAGAGAGGAACCCTGTCCCTAAAAATAAAATAGGAATACTGTTATGGCTCTATGAGGTTTCAAAGATGTAACTGGTGTTGGGCAAGCCCCATAGTAAGCCATCAGCCAGTGGAGGCTACTCTAACCATCTTTATTTTAAATCTTATCAAGGTTCTGGGGAAAATGCAGGTGAAAGGGTCAAGGCTACATAGAAACCCAGACCCAGGTGAGGTCTCTGATGCTTTGACCACTCACCCTGACAACCTCATGTCAGTAGCAGCTTCTGGGACCGTCTTTTCTGAGGATTTAGGAATTTTTTTTCCCATTGCCTATTCCAAGGGGGGCTGGAAGTGGTTAGAAAACGTGAGCTGAGTGAATTCAGAATACTGGCACACATTGAGTGGACTTGTTCAAGGCTAAGAAATAATCCCGACATCTCTCCTACCAGCCAGAAGGGCTTCTTAGGCCACCGAATGCAGAGCACCGTATTGCCCTCTCCCTGCCGTGGAGCTGTCGGGCTTGCCGGGGAAGGCCTGGGCCCAGGATCTCCACATGCTCTGTGCTGCGCTGGGCCCTGGAGGCCCTGGGACTGGGCGAGGTGGGTTGGCGAGGCTGTGGCGAGGGTTTGTCTGTTTCTCAGACCCACTCAGGGAGTGTCCCCTGAGGAATGTGAGCCACACGCTAAGGCTCCTTACCTCCTGCTGAGGAGGCATCCTGGAGGCTGTGCAAAGCCAGCCCGCGCCTGGGTGAGGGGTGGGGAGGGTAGACCATTTCTCAGCTTTGTCGTGGAGATGGGCCACTGGTTCTGGGTTATGAGAGGCACGAATCCCCGGCACAGATGCGTTCCAGGACATGGGCAGCTTCTGATGGCTGCATTGCTTACTGGAAATGTCCTGGGTGGGAGGGCTGGGGATTGTCATGCACAAACCACCACCTCAGCAGCTCCTCCTGCACATGGGGGACCTCGTGCAGCCCCAGAATGGGGTCATGGATGGAACGTGACTCCCCATCTCACCCCGTACCCTGATTTGTGGAGGAAGGTGGGTTTGGGAATCCCGTCTGCGTGTTCGTTCCTGGCCTTGTGGGAGCAGCCTTGCTCAGTCACATAGACGCGTCTGCCCAGCACCCACCTGCGTGGTAACTGAGCCCTGCACCAGTAGCAGAGGATCTAGAAACACACAAGCTGTGCCCTCTGCGTCAGGGACTTCTTGGAGTTTTAGAGAGGTTTCCATAGTTTCCAGTGTCACGCCTCTGTGAAGTGACAGAAGTATTTTTCACATTAACGACTTTCATAATGGAAAATTACCATGAGATTTATAATGCCTTAGATTTCGTATTCACTTTATTAATCACAAGAGAAAGAGAAATAGTGTCTATCTGCATGAGACATTTACTCAGGGATAGGTAGTGACCCAAACGTGGGTTTGCAGACACTGAGCTGCAAACACAGGTGATTAACTGGGCATGGTCAGTTGAGTCCAGGCCACTGTTGAGAGGAGTGAGCTGTACTCCCTTCGGATGCCCATAGTGTCAGGAATTAGATAAATGGTGGAGGACACCTGTCCTCAGATTGGAATAGTTACAACAGCCTAGCAAACCGTCTTCAGTCCTCATAGGATGCTTAGAACAATTTGGGATTCCCTCCCTTGTCCCTCTCCCAGACTTGAAACCTTTCCGATTGTGAGTGACTTTGCCTTCTTCATGCAGTGACGTTAATTGAGCAGCATGGATATAGTCATGGAAGAGACAGCTGGACCCACAGGGCTTAGCCTCTGGGGAGGGAAGCAGGCAGGCAGCACATTGTTAGGACGCAGCACCATCAGTGCTGTGCTGGGGGTCACAGAGGAGGGCGCCTCACCCAAACACGGCTGGGGCCAGGGGTGGGGGTGCTGTTGAAAGTGAGGCCTGAAATAGCTAGGAGTTAACCAAGCAGGGAGAGCCAGGCAGCGGGAGGAGCAAAGGCCTGGAAGCCCGAGAAAGCAGCGTGCAGGAGGGACCCCTGAGGTCAGGGCCACAAGGTCCTGGTGTGTCCGGCCTGTTGTGTCTGGGTGGACAGTGAGAGGTGAGGCTGGAGGGAGGGGCTCTCAGGGCCCAGCCATGGAGGGTGTGCAGCGTGCATCATGCCCATCAAGCATTTTCACGAGGCGGGTGGTGTGGGGTGTTTCAGAACATTTAAGCACTCAGGCTACGTGGCCCTAAGTCTGCCCGATGCACGAGCCCTGCTTTCTACCACTGCTTCCCCGAGTCCCAGCGGACGAGGAACCCTGGCCCAGGAGTTTGGTTTCTGTCTTCTTGGGCATGTTCTCAGCATGTAGAGCAGTTCTGGCCCCTGGGAGGTGTTGGAGAGACATTTGCTGAGTGAATCTGGAGCTGGCTTTGGGCAGTGCTGCATTTGCAGAGCTGGTGGCTGCTCTGCTGCATTGGAGACCCCACCTTCTCAGATACCTGCAGAAGCCGAGTATGGGAGCACAGGGCTCTTGGGGCGGGCCTCCCACCTGAGCACTCAGGTGTGTGTTAGACTTAACTTAGAATGCAGCTCAGAGGCCTGGAGCTGAGCTGCTTTGAGATGGGAGCCAGGTACCATCTGAGCCTTGCTGGGGTTGAGGTGAACCCTTGCCCCCAGTGGCAGATGCCTGAGCCAGTCACTCCCTCCAGTGCTGAGTGGGCTTCATGTCAAGGCCCAGCACTGCCTTAATGCACAGGTGACTTTGATGGGCCCGTGTTTGCTTTTAATAAATGTGTGCCCAGCTTTATATGAAAATCCAGGGTTTTCAGGGTGTAGCGATGCACATTTCCAGGGAATTTGCCCTGAGATTCCTTAAGAACAGTTCCTATGCAATTAAAAGCAGACAGCACCATGAAGAAATGCATCTGTGGCCCAGGCATGGTGGCCCATGCCTATAATCTCAGCACTTTGGGAGGACAAGGCAGGCAGATCTCTTGAGCCCAGGAGTTCAAGACCAGCCTGGGCAACATGGTGAAACCCCATCTCTACAAGGAAATGCCAAAAATATTAGCCGGCTCTGGTGGCAGGCAGCTGTGGTCCCAACTCTCGGGAGTCTGAAGTGGGAGGATTGCTTGAGCCTTGGAGGAGGCTGAGGTTGTGGTGAGCCAAGATCGTGCCACTGCACCCCAGCCTGGGCGACAGACTGAGACCCTCTCTCTCAAAAAAAAGAAATGCATCTGTGAATTGAGGTTGACTCGCAGGTGGTAAAATGTTAAATTAGAAAAGACCCAAGTACAAGGTATGTTTATCCAGAAAATAAAAATGAAGTGGTTAGAGAGATGGATAGATGGATGGATATGTGATAAAGCACATACAGCAAAAATTCTAATTGTAGAATCTAGGTTGTGTGTGTATGGGTGTGTATGATACAATTATTTCGACCTTTCAGGAAATTTTATATTTTTTATAATAAAATGTTAGTGTTAGAAGAGGTATTCCAAATAAAAGGTCAGCGGGACAACAGGCACTTTGCCTCAGCTCACACCTGGTCAACCACATCCATTGTGAAAACAGTTAAAAATATTGATCAGTTTAAAGCTGTGAAGCAGCTTCCCATAAGTCTCAGCTCTTCATTTCTCAATTTCTCAAGATGTGGTCTGTGTCTGCCTATATCAGGATCAGCCGAGGGTTTGTGTTTAAAATGCAGATTCCTGGGTCCCACCCTAGACCCTAGGGAGTAAGGGCAGGCCCTAGAAATCTGCATTTTACAGGCCATCTTGCCCCCCTTAAAAAAATAACCGTTACTTTTAAAAAATTAGTATGTGCGTTATAGGAAACTGAAAAAGACAAGCAAAGAACAAAGTCCTCCAGAATCACAAGCAGTTTACAGTTTGCCATGTCCTTCTGTGTCCTGTGTGTGCACACAGCATCGTTTTACATGGTTGAGAGCGTGCAGTATATGTCATGCTTTTTCACACATCATGAATATTTACCAATTTGAAATCCCAAAGCTGTATGAGTATTTTGATAACCAAGAATACACTACACCAACTCAATCTGTTAGGAAAAAATGTAATCCTGCCTTTCTTTGGACATAAATTTCACAGACGACAAAAATGGCAACAGGCTTCTAGATAAAATTGTTGGCAGAGTTAATGTTAAAATACTATATTCCCTTAAGGCTCAGTTTAAAATGAGACATAAAGCAACAGGGTACACTAAGTATATGTTTCGAAGAGAATTCATTAGCAGATCTATACCATTAAAATATTAGCAAGAAGGTTCCATTGAATTACTTAATGTATTCCTATAGTACAGCCAAAAGAGATGCACATACGTCAGTGGCTGTCATCCAAATGGAAATATGAACACATCTGCGTGTGTCTCTCTCTTTATACTTCTTGGATTCCTCCCAAGCTGGAGGAATATGGTTGCAGATGAACAGAGTGCTTTTTTTCCCCCTGAGGCTCTTCACTCATGGATTCCCTCTGGAAAAGCAGGGTTTGCAGAGCCAAGGGCCAGTCTGTGGGTGGAGTGTGGCCAGAGGCTTTTTGTGTGGACCTTGAGCCCCAGCAGGCGGGACTCTTACTTGACTGCGTGTACACAGAGCCTGGCACACACAAGGCACTTGGTAATCACGCCACACTTTACTCTGCAGTTAAAAGGCTTGCAGTCTGGGGAGGAGGGAAGGGGAGGAATCATGAGTTTTTCAACTCCTTGGGATTGGAGACAGGGCTGTTAGGTGAGATGGGCAGGAGAGCAGAGAGGTTATTGCATTCGTGCCAGCTCGAATTGATGCAGCACTTGCAGGTACAGTGGGAGAGACTGGTGGCCGGGTCTGCCCAGACAGGCTGCCCCGTCTAACCTGGAAAGCACATCGGTGTGCATCACCGAAGGGAGAGCACGTCCTGCCATGTGGGAGGACAAGATAAAGGACCCAGGCTTCGGGGCAAGGGCAGATTGATTTTGGTTACAAAAGCATGGAACACAAATGTACATGGTTTGTTTTCAAAAGTCTGGCAGCTATTTTTGCTCCTAGCCTAGCTTACATAAGAGGTGAAAAAACAAAATGAACAGCAGAGTAGGTGTCCCTCCGTCCAGGAGGAAGCGTGCAGGCGGGCGTGGGGTGTCCCTGACTTCCCTTTGTAAACAGTAGTTCTGCTCAGTGCTGTCCAGGGCACGGGGGTTGCTCTCAGGGCTGCGTGGGAGGAGGACGAAGGCAGAGAACTGGAAGGTTCTCTTTCCCCATATTTTAAAATTGGCTGAAAGTTTCTACTGCAGGCAAAAGGCAGATGCATAGATGCTGTGTGCATCCTGAGCGGAGTGGATGTAGCCTCTCTCTGCTCCTGTGCGATTTACGGCTCTCTAGGCCGCGCTGGCTCCCAAAGAGCCCGAGGGGCAGAGACCTAGCTGGGCACAGTCTATACCCAGCTTGCCAGGTGTTGGGCAAGTGTTGTCCCCATCTGTCAAAGTAGGGGGTGCTCTCGGGCATGTCTGAGACCTTGGCATCCTGTGATATAGGAGCATGTTTGCAATGGGCTTATCCTGGGGTGCACCTGTCCACGGGGAGTCTCCCCAACAGGGAGCTGCCCGAAGGAGGTGGGGACCGTGGAAGAGATCTCTGCAGTGAGGGGTCAGCCAGAGGGACAGAAAGGGTTGTTGGCCAGCACCGGCCAGTGAGGAACTGGGCTAATGATCATTCTCAGAATGTGTGTCTGTCTTTCTCTCTCCTCTCTCTCGCACGCGCACACACACATGTGCACATGCACACTCCCCCCACCCCACCATGGTGACCAGGAATGGGGTGGGGCAGGAGCTCTGCTGTGGCCTGGTCTGCCTTACCCATGGCGCCTGGAGATAGGGCCACAGCTCCTCTGCCCTTCTCCAGCCTCCTCTGGCCCCAGGCAGTGTCTCCTGCAGCTCTCAGAGGTCTCCGTCATCTTCGGGAGGAAAAGGTGCTTGGGACATGTTTGTTGATTTGTGTCCAGTGTCTTAGGGCCCCTGAGGCTCTCCCATCTTTAACTTAAAACAGACCTTTCCACTTTCCTCTGATTCTCTCCAGCTGCCTCTCCCTGGGCTCAAAGGCAGACCTGTGTGAAAACAGTGTCAGCTGTGGGCCCATTTCCCCCAGTCTGGGGCCACCTGCCGTGCCTGCAACCCTGCTCCCCCCACTTACCAAAGCCACTCTTGCCAACGAAGGGTGCTCCTGACATGGACATATCCGGCAAGCTCTCCTCAGCCCCAGCCCCTCCTACCACTTCCTCCCTGAGCTTCCACTCTCCCCACTCCTGGACTCACCCTCCCCTCGCAGGCCCACCCCTCAGTATCAGGGCCCTCATTCACCCCTCGCCCTCTGCTCCTCTGGGCTTTCTCCAGGGATGGCTCACCTGCCCCGCCCCCTTCCCTTAGCCCACACATAGACCCTCGAGTCCCAGATCTTAATCCCTGGCTGAGGCTCTGTCTTGTGCTCCAGGCCTCAGTGTACCCGGGTCGTCCAGAGACATCTCAAGGCCAGTGTGTTCAGAGTCATTGTCTTTCCCTCCACACCTGCCTGTCCTGTCTCTGGTCTGGAGTTACATCCACTCGGGTGCTCAAGCCAGAGCACAGGGCCACCTTGGTTCTTTGTCTTCCTCCCCATCCCCCTGTCCCCGGTCCAGGTGCCCCTCCTGTTTGTAAGCCTGTTTCTCACCTCCCAGCATGTCCTTGTCCAGAGGCGGGTGTTGAAGAGTGTGCCTCAGCCTCACTGACATCCTCACTCATGTTACTCCAGAGTCGGCCCGCGGAGTGCCTCCCTAATGGTCTAGACTGGCCGGTCTGCCTCTGTCTGTCCTGCTGCAGAGGCCTTTGCAGCCACTCTCCATGGCTCCTGGGTAAAATCCACACTGTGCCCTCATCTGCCACTCCCCGCTTCAGCTCCCCCAGGACTCCTGGTGCTTTTGCACAAGTGCTTCCTCAGCCCAGCCCCGCTCTCTCCTCCCAGCTCACTCCTCAGACTCCGGGGCCAGGTCAGGGGTGGGGTGCTGAACTGTGCAGGCTGCGTCTCCCAGCCTCCTGCTCCAGGCTTCCTTGAAACCCCTCCTGACTGCAGGCAGTGCTCATCACGTGGCACTTTCCTGTCTGTTTCCCAACCAGAGTGGGAGCTCTTTGAAGACAGGGTCTGTGCCTTACCAACCCCTGGTCCTCTGTGCCCCATGCACCTTCTGGCTCAGGGGTCAGCAGATGGCAGTCCCTGGGCAAACCCGGCCCCCGTGAGTTTTTATGAACACAGTTGTGTTGGAACACAGCTAACACCCATTTGTTGTCTCTTTTTGTGCTCCCTCTGTGGAGTTGAGTAGTTGTGACAGAGACTTAAAACCTGCAGAGCTGAAAACATTGCCTGACTGGGCCTTCACATTCTCAGGGGCTGGCCCAAATGAGGTGCACAATCGGCTCTTTCAGTGAGTGGTAACGACCTGTGTATCTGTGGAGCTTTCCCCGCCGGCTAGGAATGGGGTCAGGCCCTAACTGCATCCACGCACTGAAGCCTCATGGTGGCTCTGCAGGTTTAGCAGCCACTGTCAGTTCCTCCCCTCTTTTCAGATGAGGAAACTAACGATTGATTAATTAATAACTTGCCCAGCATGGCAGTTGCTAAGCAGGGGGACCTGGGATGGGAATGACTGTCTGCCTCCAGACCTCGATGCTTGCTTGTGAATGAATGTGAGCTTCAGCCTTCACAGGAAGGAAGAAAAAGGGGGTGTGGGAAGTGCTGAAAGAGGGGTACTCCTAGGAGAGGTGAGAGGCTGCCACTGTCTCGCCGTGGAGGCCTGAGGAAGGGCCCCAGCCTCCAGCAGCTCACGTTAGAGCTGACACATCATGTCATACTTAATCAGGGAATGTCAAGATTCAGGGCACTTACTAAGGACACCTTGAACCCAGGGAAGTCTTCTGTTCTCACCTGGGACTTTGTGTCTTCCTTGTTCCTTAATAACTGCTGAGGAGTTGTAATGAGGTTCAGCACACTAAGACGTTGAACAGGACAGACCTGACGTTTGGTTTAAGTCCCCCATGCTTCTCAAAGCGGGTGAAATTTAAAAACAGGCAGGTCTTCGGTGAAGTTCAAGGGATGTCCATGAAGCTGGATGAGCAGGTAGAGTTCAGAGCGGGGGTGATGTTTCCTGGGTGGGTAGGAGGTCTGCCCGGCCTGAGTCAGCTGACCCAGATCCTCCCGACTGAGGATGCCCTGGGCTGGCCTCCTGCTGTGGCCCCCTTAGGGAACCGTATAGCATCGTGGTCGCTACCGAGCTCCCTGGCGGAAGACTGCCTGTTTGTTTGATTCCGCACCCTCTCTGGTGCTGTGTGCTCCTCAGGGGTCAGGAGGCACCCTAGAAGCCAGTCTTTGCTGTTAACATGATAGGTGCTCCGTGGGGAGTGCTGGGGGTGCTCTGTCTGTGTGAGTTGGTGGCGATGGCCGCTGGCGAGTTTGTAGGTCTCAGGCGCTGCGCATGGAGTATTTCACATGCATCACCCAAGCTGTGCATCACCCTGCCTTCAGGCCTGTCCTGTAAAGGAGGAATCCATGTTGAGGATGTATGTAACGGGAATCGGGGCCCATTAGCTCCCATGCCTAATCACTGCCCCAAGTCGCAGTGGCAGATTAGAAGTGAGCTCTTGAGCCTCCTGGACCAGCCCTCAGGCCTGGCCTGTGACTTCATGAGTCTGGTCCCCTCAGCTGTTTGCTGGGCTGGGTCGGGCCTTCAAATAGCCTCCTAGGTCACTTGTGGTCAGGGCCATGGTGGGGCGTTCTGGCCTTGGACAGCTACCCAGAGGTGCGGAATTGGGCTTCCCACTCCTCCTCACCGGGTGACCGAGCGAACTCTGGGCTGGCTTTGGGAGCTTGGGCGCAGCTTCTGGATCTGGCTTCTCATTTCAGAGGTGGTAGTGCGGTGTGCAGGGCACTCGAGATGTTTCTGTTACCTTATATATAGTGGAGGTTGAAATGGCCAGAAAACCACGGCATGTTTGAGTAGCAGTTAGAAATCTCCTGTTCCATGCCATCTCCCGCTCCTGGCCATCTCCATTCATTCCGGGAAGTCTCTGAGTTCTTTAAGGTCCACCTCACATGCCGCCTTTGATTCCTCCTTGTGGCATGATTTGGCCAACTAGTGTTATTGAACACTTATGCGAGGCTCACAAGAGCAAGAGCACAACAGTCCTGCCTGGGGTTCCTGGTCTGGGGGAGGAGCAGGCCAGCCTGCTGTGGCCTCAGAGCAGACCCAGGGAACACTAGGAGTCCAGAAGCCTGACTTTTGCTGGGACACAGTGAATTCTCAAGCACTTCTCCTAGGGGACAACTCCGGCTGGGTCTTGAAGGCTGAATAGGAGTTGGTTGTGAGGGTGAAGCAGTGGGCAGCCTGTGCGGTGGTTGCTCAGGGCCTGAGGGTAGTGATGCTGGGGAGTGCTGGCGGTGGACCCTGCTGGAATGCTGGTTGGAACAGTGGGGGCAGTAGCCAGAGAGAAAAGGCCAGGCCTTCTTTCTGCTTTGAAGCCGGTCATTGTGCTCTGGCTTGTGTCGTTAGTACAATAGGGGCCTCTCACCCACACAAGCCCCTCGAGGGTGGGCTTCAAGGAGCTGAGGGCAGTGAGGAGAGCACAGGGTCTGCAGCCTGTCCGGCCCCAGCTTTGTACCTCACTAGGTTTGTGGCTTTGAGCTCATTATTTTTTCTGAGTTGGTCTTTCATCTGCAGGAAGGGACTGTCCCTGCCTCCCTCTGAGGGCCACTGTGAGTAAGGTAGGACATGGATTGCCTGGGGCAGGGCCAGCTACATAGTAGATGTGGTCTCTGCTGGGGACAGGCAGAGAGAGGGCACGCAGGTGAATCCAGAGACTTAATGGCCAAGCCCCTCACCCCGCCTGCCAGGCTTTGATCAAAGCTGTGTCCTCTGGCTGGAAAGTGTGTGGCTTCCCCTCCACCAGGAATCTTGGATTCTGGCCCACATAGGAAGATGAGCACATGGTGGATAAGCAGAAACTCCCAGCCTGGTTCCCAGTGTGATTCGTGAGTGGGACAAACCTCAGACAGCTCTGCCCACTGAAAGAAGTGTACAGGTTCCCGGCGTGTGCTGTTTGTAACCTGCGAAGGCATTTGGGGGAAGCTCGGTTCCCCACCAGATACCGAGCGGTGCTTGGAAGGGCCCAGGAGAAGAGAAACCAAGAAAGCCCTTAGCAAAGGAACAGTGGAGATGTGTGCCCCGGACCGACTTCTTCCCTTGTGCACATCACTGCCTGTGTCAAAAATAGATCCAGCGGACCCCTCAACTGTATACATTTGTGGAGCCCACATTTGTGTGGTTTGCTGTGCTGAAACTTTACTGTCTTAAAGACCCCCATTTCCAGGAAACTGCCAGAACTTTTGTTATCTAAGAGCGTTTGTAAGATACTCAGATAGGAGCAGTGTATTGAATGAAAGTTTATCCGAATAGCTGCTTTTTTCCAGGCCCCACATCTGTAGAATGAATGTTGCATTAAGAGGTCTACTAGACTCAGACCTGGAACCCAGGATTTACTCTCGACCCCACTCCTTCCTTGTTAAGGAAATGGGCTCAGGGTCCCCTTGTCCGTCCAGATGAGATTAGGCACATCAAAGCCTTGGCACTATTCCCAGCCTATCTTGATTCATGGATTTTTTTTTCTTAGAGAAAGTCCATTGTCCTTGCCCGATTAAAAAGGGTGAAGATGGGCTGGGCACAGTGGCTTACGCCTGTAATCCCAGCATTTTAGGAGGCCAAGGCAGGTGGATCACCTGAGATCAGGAATTCGAGACCAGCCTGGACAACATGGTGAAACCTCATCTCTACTAAAGATACAAAATTAGCTGGGCGCGGTAGCAGGCGCCTGTAATCGCAGCTGCTTGGGAGGCTAAGGCAGGAGAATTGCTGAACCCAGGAGGTGGAGGTTGCAGTGAGCTGAGATTGCACCACGGCACCCCAGCCTGGGTGACAGAGTGAGATTCCGTCTCAAAAAAAAAAAAAAAAAAAAAGTGGAGGAAAAACTCCCTGCCTCGGACTTCCCTCTAGATTGTTTGCTTGGGTCCAGATGCCTGAAAGAGTTTTGGTTTTAGAATTCCATCCTAATGACCCAGGTGCCTTTATCTGATGGTTCTCATGTATGTTTTTGCTAACCAGGAGCTGAGAGAAGATAATATCATTTTAATTGAAACCAAAGCCATGCTGGAGGAACAGCTGACTGCTGCTCGGGCCCGGGGCGATAAAGTCCATGAGCTGGAAAAGGAGAACCTGCAGCTGAAATCCAAGCTTCACGACCTGGAATTGGTACTGCAGGCTGTGTTGTTACTGCACTGAAAACAGATTGGGCTCGGGAACAGTGGCTCATGCCTGTAATCCCAGCACTTTGGGAGGCTAAGGTGGGAGGATCCCTTGAGCCCAGGAGTTCTAGCCCTGGCAACCTAGCAAGACCCCATCTCTACAAAAACTAAATAATTGGGCATGGTGGTGTGAGCCTGTAGTCCCATCTACTTGGGAGAGACTGAGGGGGGAGGGTTGCTTGAGCCTGGGAGGTTGAGGCTGCAATGAGTCGTGATCACACCATTGCATTCCAGCCTGGGTGACAGAGCAAGACCCTGTCTCAGAAAAAAAAAAAAAAAGAAAACTGATTGGGGCAGGTTCAGGTTTATGCTGTGCCCTTCTCTGATAGTTTAGCTACTGAGTTTGTTGCTGCTACTGCCGCTGCTGCTGCCACCGCTACCCGCAATGACTTGTTGACTGTGGGGAGTAGCTTGCTAAAATCAGCAGACTTGAGTGGGTGCCACTTAACACCCACAAACAGCACTTGACTTCTGTATTGCTTTTCTGTAGGAATGAGTGTATGTGTGTGTCTTTTGCAAGAAGGGTCTTTGCTGGTGTTGATGGTGGGGGTGAGCTGTGATTTGTTAGCCTCTTAACAGCCTTAGAGGCCTGTTAGGGCTTCGCTAGAGCCACGAAGCTGCCCATCACTGCACACTTGCTTTAAAGCCCTGTGCAATGTGTCACTTTGTTCAGACAGCATTCCGTTAGGGACCTCGGGTCTCTCTTCATAACCTAGGTAGCCAGGTCAAGGTACCTTTGAGTGGCTTTACCTCTCATAGCAGGGCCCTGTGTTGGGATGTTTCTATGCAGCTCTGTTTATTTGGAAGTGAGCCAGTACGTCTTCATCCACAGCACATGACGGTAGCTGTACAGGGGCTGAGGCTTGTCCAGAGGGATCCCCAGCTGTGCAGCCTCACTTCTTGCCTCTTCTTGCTTGCCCCAGGACCGGGACACAGATAAGAAACGAATTGAGGAGCTGCTGGAAGAAAACATGGTCCTTGAGATTGCACAGAAGCAGAGCATGAACGAATCTGCCCACCTTGGCTGGGAGCTGGAGCAGCTGTCCAAGAATGCAGACTTGTCAGATGGTAGGTAGCGCCTGGTGCCGGAGAGCCAGCCTGGCCGTGGCCGCCGCTGCCTCCAGGGAGCTGAGTCCTGGGCTCTGAATCTGCCATGTTAGCCCATCCATTCATCCCAGGCAAACATGATTTCCTTCAAGCTCCACTTGGAACTGTTTCATTACAGTTCTCCCCAGGGAAGACACGAGGGGTCTGGCAGCCTTGATGTCAGGACGCAAAACAGAAATTAAGTGTTGCCAGGTTTCCCAATTCCCATATGGACATTCCCAGGAGCTTCCAGATTATAGTGCACTGACACCCAGAGGCTCTCTTAGGCCATCTGTGGATGGCTGAAAGCCCTGGATGGCAGAAGCCATCACCAGTGGCCACGAATCCCTGCTATAAATGTACCCAGGGCGTCATTTCCTCCATTCATTTGCATAATTGGGCAAGATGGAGGCAGCCTGTTTTCTGCCTCCTGGGTGGGGAGGGTGCTAAGTGGCTGCTGCCTCTGAGACCCAGGTTCTCAGCGCCTCTGCCGGGCCTCTCCCTTTCCCTCTCCCTCCTGGGCTTGTTCTGCTGCCCACTGCCCCGCGCCCCGAGAGGTGTCGGTCATGGGAAGCGTGGGCGGGGCTGCACTCAGCCCCCTGCGCAGGAAGCCTCAGCCCCGGCAAACAATGAGCCAGTTCCTGTGTTTGAAAATAGCACACGCTCACCGTTCCCGTGCACGTGATAGTGCAAGTTCATAGTTACTTAGACTTCCCAGGGTGTGATGGGGCTTTTGGCTTGTTTAGGGGGTGGCTTTAAAAAATTCTGATAGACATCTAAGCATTCTGGAAAAGTTATTGGAAATAGGTGAATATTTCTTGTATTTGGGGTTCCTATCAGTTCCGAACCTAAAACCAGTTTCTCTGTGAATCTGTGTGAGAAGTTAGCTGTCTGTGCTTTGATATCTGTGTGTAGCTCTAGGGCCTGAGGGCTGCACAAGGGGGATCCCCCAAATCCCTTGCCTCTGGAAGTCCAAGTTGGGGGCGCCCCCTGGTGGAGAAGAGAGGTGGTACAAGCAGCTAGGATGGTCTCCCATCAACTAAATATTTGTTAGAGACCATAGTGGCTGGTGAGAAGGCCTCACCGATTTAGACCATTTTGTATAATGTGTGAGCTCTTTAAAGTTAATACCGTGATTTATTCTTAGTGTTGTCAACTCCTAGTGCCTAGCTAGAAGCTGACATCATTCTAGTGTTTGCTAGAATGATGGCATCGTGCAAGCAAAGCCTGAGTGTATGGGGCAGTGGCTTCGAGAGCCAGAAAGACCTGGCATAAAGCCTTGGCTCCTCCACTGGTTAGCTGGGTGACCTAGGGCAAGTACTTAACCTCTTAAAACTTTAGTTTCCTTACCTGCAAAATAGGGGTAATGAACCTGCCTCGCAAGATGACTGTGAGGATGAGTGAGAGAAAACAGTGGAGCATGAACCCCGGCTCTGGCCCTTGGTGTGTTCCGTACAGGGCGGCCCTTCTTGTCTCTCTTACTAAGACATACCCAGTTACTCTGGTTGCTGCGGGGTGCTGACGAGATTTGCACTAGTAAAGAAACACTGGGCCGGGCAACAGTGGCTCATGCCTGTAATCCCAGCACTTTGGGAGATTAAGGTGGGCAGATCACTTGAGGTCAGGAGTTCGAGACCAGCCTGGCCAACATGGAGAAACACCCCCCCCTCCCCACTAAAAGTAAAAAAATCAGCCAGGCGTGATGGTGCGCACCTGTAATCCTAGCTACTCAGGAGGCTGAGGCAGGAGAATCGCTTGAACCTGAGAGGTGGAGGTTGCAGTGAGCCAAGATCATACCACTGCACTCCAGCCTGGGTGAGAGAGTGAGACTCTGTCTCAAAAAAAAAAAGGCCGGGCGCGGTGGCTCACGTTTGTAATCCCCGCACTTTGGGAGGCCAAGGCGGGCGGATCACGAGGTCAGGAGATCAAGACTACCGTGAAACCCCGTCTCTACTAAAAATACAAAAAAATTAGCCGGGCGTAGTGGCGGGCGCCTGTAGTCCCAGCTACTCGGAGAGGCTGAGGCAGGAGAATGGCGTGAACCCGGGAGGCGGAGCTTGCAGTGAGCCGAGATTGCGCCACTGCACTCCAGCCTGGGCGACAGAGCGAGACTCCGTCTCAAAAAAAAAAAAAAAAAAAAAGGAGAAACACTGGCGTTTTAGTAGTAAACCACTGTGTCATTTTAATAGTCTTCAAGCCACTGACTTTAATGGAAGAGGAAATGAAACATCGATTCCATTGTTTAACTCATAGAACCTTAAAAATTATTCTCTGTGGTCAGGTTGGGAACGTGAAAAGGGATGGTGGTGATGGTTGCAGAAAAGAGTGCTGTACCTAATGCCACAGATCCAAACACTTTAAAATGGCTAAAATGGTACCTTTTAAACATATTTTTCTGTAATTTTAAAAATGGGTCCCCCCCCATGAATTCTGCAGAGGCACTGTCCAGATGAACACAGGTTTTGAAATAACAGAGTCTTATTTGAGGCTTGGTGTTGAAGTTAGGTTAGTTTCATTTACAGCTTAGTTGGGACGGAGCCCTCCAACCATCCTTGTATGTGGAGTGCGTGTGTGTTTATGTGTGTGTCAGCGCTGGGCTGGGGCCAGGGACACACCGTCCCCTCCACTTCTCACCTGTTGTTGGTTTGGGTCTTTAGGGCGTTCTGGCCTGTTGGGTGGTCCGTGTCGTTATCCTTGGTAGAGGATGAAGACTCAGAGGGAAATGAGACGCTGTTCAGTCCTTATGATCACCCGGGGGATCTGAACACACACATTTGCAGATTTATGTGTTTGCTGTGAAAGCCATCACCCCCCTGTACCCACAGCCCCTGGGGTGAAGAGGTAGGGGGAGGAATAGCCATATTAGCAACAGCGTGGAAAGGCCCCAAGAGATGAGGATGTGGCACTGTGTTGGGTAAATGAGGGGTGGAAGAACCTGGCTCCCTTCCTAAGAGGGCTTTTGCATACCTTTTTTTTCCCCCTTCCCGAAACAACCCCATGACTTACCTAAAATCATGCACCTGCTTGTGGCAGGAGGGGGCCAGGAACTCCCATGCCTGACTCGACACTGTTCCCTTCTCCATTTGCATCTGAGCTGTTTAAAAGCAGAGTAGATAGTCTGCCTTTTACTATTTTTAGCTTATTTTTCATCTCACTTAGAATTTTAAAAGTAATTTGCATTTACTATCACAGTTTTCTTCAACATAATTGTGAAGTCACAGAAAGAAATCTCTGCATAGCGTCTCATCCAGGCTGACAAGTGCCCGGCACGTGTTCCAGTGTAGCTTTCTACCACCCGTGGCCAACGGGAGTGGTCAGTTACGTGCCCCTACCTGCTGAGCAGCCCAGATGTCCACTATGCTCTGGGGGGTATGGAAAACGTCACCTATGTGCCATCTCTATTAGCATCTTAAAATCCTTGATTGGACAGTTAGGATAGCAGCCTGATAGCCAAATGGTTCCCGTAAGTGACACAGCCCTTGCTTTGGCTCCTGGACTGTAACCTGCCACCTTCTTGAGACCTGGATTGCTGCCCTGACAGACCCCAGCAAAGCCTGCAGAGGAACCCTCAGGCACTGGGAGCGGAGGGGCAGGAGGGAGGGTCCCCAGGTGACCTGTGGGAGCTCCTCCCCAGCCCCTTAGACCCTGGACTCCGGGACTGATGACCATCTCAGAGCTCGGGGCAGAGAGTGGAAGCAGAGGCCCACAGAACACTGGGCTCTGATTGGACTTTGTCTTCAGCCTCCAGGAAGTCGTTTGTGTTTGAGCTGAACGAATGTGCGTCCAGCCGCATCCTGAAGCTGGAGAAGGAGAACCAGAGCCTCCAGAGCACCATCCAGGGGCTGCGGGATGCATCCCTGGTGCTGGAGGAGAGCGGCCTCAAGTGCGGGGAGCTGGAGAAGGAGAACCACCAGCTCAGCAAGAAGGTACCTTGGCCTCCTTAGGTCAGCGGGGAGGCACAGAGCCCTCGGGCACCCTCCCATCCTCCCCAGTGCTTGTCTGGAGCACGGACAAGGAGGCGGCCAGGTAGAGCATACAGGTGTCAGGCAGTGGGCAGAATCCAGGTGCAGTCACCACTGATTATAATAGGAACAGGAGTGAGGACTGGGGAGAGCCAGAGGGAGTGTGGCCCTGTCCCTGCTCTGCTGCCTTTAGAGGATGACCCGGACATGTGACTTTCTTGTGCCTCGTTGTCTTCATCTGTGAAATGGGGTTGATGGGGTGCCTTCCTGTAAAAAGAAAACTCCCTTGTTCTCTTCCATGCCACTGCTCCCAGTACCTCACTGCTTGTACCAGGGGTGTGGGGTTTTCCCCATATCAAGCAATTCTGGAGTTCTCGGGGGACACCAGCTGGGTATCCTACAATTTAACTCAATTCTGACACTACAGACCCAGCAGCCTGAGGGCTCAGTCCCACCAGACTGCCTCCTACTTCAGGTGCCAATCCAAGTCCGGATTGTCACCTGTGCTTCTGACCGGCTGACTGTAGATCAGAGGTTCCCACCGCTCCCTTCGTGGGCTCCACTATTGCCTAGATGGCTTAGTATTCCTTGTTTATGACGAAGTATACAAGGCACAGGCGGAACAGATGCACAGGGTGGTGGGTGCAGGGAGTGGTGCCACGCTACCCTGCCCTCTGTGGGTGCCCCTCCAGCACCTCCACATGTTCACCAACTTGGACACTTTTTGACCGAGTCCTTTTGGGTTTTTATGGAGGTTTCATTATATAGGCATGATTGATTACATCATGTGCCATTTGATGAGCTCAACCTCCAGCCCCTGTCTCCTCCCTGGAGGTAGGGGAGGCCTGTAAGTTTCAACTCTCTAATAACATGGTTGGTTCCCTTGGCAACCAGCCCCCATCCTGAGGCTCTCCAGCAGCCCCCAGTCCTCATTCATCTTAGCATGCAAGAAAGGCCCCTATCCCTTTGGAGATTCCAAGGGTTTTTGAAACTTGTGCCAGGAAGTTTAGCAGCAACCAAACACGCATTTCTTTCCTTTTTTTTTTTTTTTTTTTTGAGACTGAATTTTGTTCTTGTTGCCCAGGCTGGAGTGCAATGGCACAATCTCGGCTCACTGCAACTCTACCTCCCAGCTTCAAGCGATTCTCCTGCCTCAGCCTCCCGAGCAGCTGGGATTACAGGCACCCACCACCATGCCCAGCTAATTTTGTATTTTTAGTAGAGACAGGGTTTCACCATGTTGGCCAGGCTGGTCTCGAACTCCTGACCTCAGGTGGCCCACCCGCCTCGGCCTCCCAAAGTGCTGGGATTACAGGCGGGAGCCACCGTGCCCGGCCCCAGACACACATTTCTTATGCTAGCTGTTGTGGGGATTAGAGGAGGTAGTATGTGTGATGGATTCGGCACATAGTAAGCGCTCAATAAAAAGAGAGCAGTGCACTGTTATAAAGCATACAGTAGGGACCCAGGGAGAAGAACCAGTAAGGTACCGAATACCAGATGCTGAGTTGTTGACTACTGTGATAATGAACGTCCTTGGGGCCGCAGAGCCTGGGTATGTATGTGTAAGGCCACTGATGGAACACCTTAGGGTCTTGCTGTGGTAAAACAAGCAGGTCAGTGCTTTCTCACTCCTCTGGCTTTATGGGATGGGGAAGAAGAGATAGCTGAACTGTGTTCTGTTTTACTGACAGCTGTTGGGTCTTCCTGGGAGCACAGTAGAAGCCATACATCTGGGTGAACACATGAGGATTTGCAAGCCAGTCTCGTTCTACAGTTAAGAGGATCCCTGTCCCATGGCAGATTCCATCTCAGGTGCAGGAACCGGCCATTGAGAGACTAGGGATTGCCGACAGGGCTTGCTCATTCCAGGTCAGAGGACCTGTCATCCACCTGCCTCACGCTGTGGAGGCACTGGTGTATTGTGGGCTCTGAATGCACCAGCTGTCAGATTCCAGTCGAGGGAGGAGGCCAGAGTGTTCTTGCGGGCTGACTGCCGTGCAGGACAGGCAACCCTCAGCCAGCTCAGCTCATCCTGAATTTCCCTCTCCAACCTCAGCCATCCAGCTGTGAGTCCTGGCAGTGTCATTTACTGAGGCATCACTGTGGCGGGAGACCTGGGTCCCCTGGCTCTGCAGGTTCTTTTTTTTTGGACGGAGTCTCACTCTGTTGTCCAGGCTGGGGTACAGTGGTGCAATCTCACCTTCCTTGCTGTCTCCACCTCCTGGGTTCAAGCGATGCTCCTGTCTCGGCCTCCCAAGTAGCTGGGATTACAGGCATGTGCCACCATGCCCAGCTAATTTTTGTGTTTTTAGTGGAGATGAGGTTTCGCCATGTTGGCCAGGCTGGTCTCCTGACCTCAGGTGATCTGCCTACCTCAGCCTCCCAAAGTGAGCCACCGCACCCAGCCACTCTGCAGGTTCATCATCTCTGAGGCTGGGAACAGGTCCCCCACTCCTAGGAACTGGTCCCTTGAGTTCCCTCATGGGACCTCTCCTACGTGGCTCCTCCCTCTTTTCCCTTTGAACTTTGTGTGCCTTGCAGCGTTTGAGCTGTCGGGTGGTTTTTCCTCTCTTTGTAGGACAACAGAAGACACCCCCGTCTCATGCCACGTCTTCCGGTGCAGGGCAGCATGGGAAAGTGACTCAGTTTTTTGAGACAGGGTCTCGCTCTGTCATTCAGGCAGGAGTGCGGTGGTGTGACCATGGCTCACTGCAGCCTCAACTTCCAGAGCTCAAGTAATCCTCCCACATCAGCCTCCCACATAGCTGGGACCACAGGCACGTACTACCGCCCCCAGCTAATTTTTTTTTTTTGGAACTGGGGTCTCTTTATGTTGCCCAGGCTGGTCTCAAACTCCTGGGCTCAAGCAGTCCTTCTGCCTCAGCCTCCCAAAGTGCTAGGATCACAGGTGTGAGCCACCACGGCTGGCTCAGTGTTTTGGTTTCTTGGATTCATGTGGGCCTAGCACAGGAAATGTCTTCATAAGTGGCAGCCCAACCTTGGCCATGATAAAAATAATTGCCCTTTAAGAAGATGAGAACCTCCAGCTCTGCAGGCCCTCACGATGCTGCCTCAGAAGGCCTGCAGTATTATCTCACTGGCCTAGTGATATTTTGGGTCCCCTCCTGGCAGGTCACCGGGGTGGTGCCCAGGCATCTCTCTGCCCTGTCCTGTCTGCTGTGGCCCCTCCTCTGTACAAACAGGACCTGGCGGGGGCGCCGCCCACCCATCACAACTCCTTATGCTGATCTCTCAGGCCCTACCCATTTCCTCCTTGGCCCGACGCCAGCCTCTCCTGCCGTGGCCCTAGGGAGGCCCTGTCTTGGCACACACTCCCTGGTCTCGAGGGCGCCGGAAGGGAGGGGCCGCTGTTTTCAGGCAGTGCTGTCCTGTGTCTGAAGCCTGGAGCTCTCTCCTCCCTCTTGTCTATGGCCTGCCCTGAGCCTGGCTGGAATCTGGCCCGACCCTGCAGGGTGGTTCTCCCTTCACCCTCTGTCCATGTCTCACTGACTGTTTTATTGGCCCCATGGAAGGGGTCCCCGCCAGCGATTGACAGGTGAACCCTTCAGCACCAGCAGGAGGTGGGCTGTGCTTCAGGCCTGGCAACCCTCAGCCAGCTCAGCTCATTCTGAATTTCCCTCTCCAACCTCAGCCATCCAGCTGGCATTTCCTAGTCAGTAAGCAAGCCCGCTGGCCCTGCTGAGTCCCACAGAGGGCCCCTAGTGCCAACCTGGCTCTTCACCTCACCCCAAATGTAGCCCAGGATGCATGCTTGCTTTGGTCTGGGACCTCTGGAAACCATAGTTCCCTACAGTTCAAACATCTTTCTCTCTAACTCAAGGCACCTCCGTGGGTCCTAAAAAAGCCCCCTCCCTCCTCTGTGTCTGTAGCTTTGTATTGAAGTCATAAGAGTTCATTCTTTGAGTCAAGAAGGAAAAAGAATCCTTATTTTTAGAGGAAGAGGGGCAGCTTTTTGGGGGCCTGTCATGAGAGGCAGGAGCAGCTCATGTGAAGACATGCAGCCTGGGGGCTGAGGGGCAGGGTCCTGGCCCCACAACTCCCGGGAAAACCTGATGCTGCACCACATGAGACTGTTGCCCAAGCCAGCAGCTGCAGGGAGGACAGGAAACCCTCTGGGGGCCAGAAAGTCTGCAGCCATCCCGTGTCTCAGCCCAGCAGGTTCGTCAGGGGCAAGGGTGTTCTTCGGGGATGGACAAAGAACCACAGAACGAGAAAGGTGAGGGGTCCAGCAGGGGTAGGTAGGACCCAGGAAATCACACCTTTAGACCAGAAGCAACAGCAATCAGAAATGCAAGGGTTGGCCAGGCGCGGTAGCTCACACCTGTAACCCCAGCACTTTGGGAGGCCGAGGCAGGCGGATCACCTGAAGTCAGGAGTTTGAGACCAGCCTGGCCAACATGGTGAAACCCCGTCTCTACTAAAAATATAAAAATTAGCTGGGCGTGGTGGCGGGCTCCTGTAATCCTAGTTACTCAGGAGGCTGAGGCAGGAAAATTGCTTGAATCAGGGAGGCGGAGGTTGCAGTGAGCTGAGAGATCATGCCATTGTACTGCATCCTGGGTGACAAGAGCAAACGTCCGTCTCAAAAAAAAAAAAAAAAAAAAAAAGTGGAGTCAGAATCTGCATTTCAGCAAGTCGGGCACTCATGTGCAACGGGGAGCATGAGGACCTCTGTTTAGGTAGTTCATGTTTAGGAAGGCTGGGAACAGGTGGGTTCTGGCATAAGACCTTGATGTCAAGGAGATCACTGGGTGGCCGTCAAGGCCAGACAAAATGTGGCGTGGCCTGGCCTGTGATGGAGATGGTGGAAGTGTGGAAGGGGTAGGAAGGACAGGGCTTGGTGACAAATTTCCATGGAGGTGAAAGAGGAAGAGATACAACAGAGGGCCACTTGAGCAGCCAGGTGACATCACCAGCTGAGGCAGGAAGTCCGGGAGGACAGGAAGATGGGTGCAAGTGAAACCCCCCAGGGCACCCAGCGGTGGTGGCCCCAGGCAGTGGAGCACATGGCAGCAAGGATGGGGCAGAGGGACGCTGGGGGGATGGTGATGGGTTGCTGCCTGGTGACTTTCTGTCTTAAGAGTGACAGCTGTGGTGTGGGGAGGTTGCTACAGAATGATGCCAGGAGGTCTTCCCTTGAGAAAAGACCCACTAGTGCATTCTATGGGGGCGGTTTCTGTTTTGTTTTAAATCATGGTTCACTTCGTAGGACTAACGTCTGCACTGGGCTGGGTCTTTTGGTTCTGCAGATTGAAAAGTTACAAACCCAGCTGGAGAGAGAAAAGCAGAGCAACCAAGACCTGGAGACCCTCAGTGAGGAGCTGATCAGAGAGAAGGAACAGCTGCAGAGTGACATGGAGACCCTGAAGGCTGACAAAGCCAGGCAGGTAGGTGCCTCCACCACTAACGCCTCTCCCAGAACCCCTGCCTGCAAGATGGAGAGCCAGGATTACAGCCATTCCTGTTACAGTATTGTGCATGCATGGATTATCCATTACCTAGCTTAGCCGCAGCTTAAATCAGCAATTCTCAATTTCCCAACTGGCGGTGGGAAAAGGTGGGGTGAATTTTGCCTCCCAAGGGACATTTGGCAATGTCTCAAGACATTTTTGATTGTCGTGACCCAGGGGAAGAGAGGGGGTGGTGCTCCTGGCATGGAGTGGGTGGAGGCCAAGGATGCTGCTACACATTCTTCAGTGCGCAGGGCAGGAACACTCCATCTGCAAATGTTCGTAGTGCACCAGCTGAGAACCCTGGCAAACCCGTGTGGTTTTATTTGCCTCACACTACAGGCAGCCCCAGGGCAGGCAGTCCAGGGCTGATGTAGTGGCTCAGGGATGCCATCAGGAACCAGGCCTCTTGCCTACAGCTCCACCAGCCTTAGCAGTGGCTGCCGCACATCCCTAAGGTACAAGCAGGAGAAAGGTGGAGGGCTTAGCGGCACAGGGAAACCCTCCCAAGGATGCTCCGTAGACGTCATGTTGGCCGGAACTAACGTGTAACTACCTCTGCCTGCAAAGAATGCCAGGGTACCAAGTATTTTAGTTTTTTGTTTTCGTTTTGTTTTGTTTAATTTAATAGAGATGGAATCTCGAAATGTTGCCCAGGCTGGTCTCGTACTCCTGGGCTCAAGTGATCCTCCCGTCTTAGCTTCTCAAGGTGTTGGGATTACAGGCATGAGCCACCATCCCCAGCCCCAAGTATTTTAGCTTTTTGGTGTCTGTAGTAGAGGAATAAAAAGCCTGGAGAAGATGGTTGGAATGGCGCATGGTAAACAGACTGACAGGGCTCTGCCCAGATGTTGCTCCCAGCCAGGAAGGCACACTTCCAGGTGACAGGCAAGATGATCTCAGGAGGATGCTACTGAGAGAATAGGGTGCTGAGGGAGAGAATACTGGGATACACGGCCACCTTAGAATCATCATGCCAGGATCTTTTGGGGGGCTGACCCCAAGTATGAGAAAGAGCAAGTGAGGCAGATAGCCAGAGGAAAGTACTCCAGGCGGAGGGATCAGCATGTGCAAAGTGTTCACAGTCAGCTGGGCTAGGAGCAGTGAGCAGGAGGTGGAGAGTGGTGTAAGCAGAGGCTGCAGAGGTGGGCAGGGCCCGGCCACCAGAGACCAAGACAAACGGCTGAAACTTAAGTGAGGGAGAGAGATGTAATTTACATTTTAAAATCCTGGCTGCTCTGAGTGTATTCTGACTTGAACCATCTAAGTGGCGGTGTCCGTGCCCACTCACCCATGTCTGTCAGGCCTCTGGGGAACACACAGGCAGCGTCTGAGCACAGGTAGGACAGCTGTTGAAGGCCTTCTCTCTCCCATCCCCAGTGTGAGCCCACGTCACTGAAATAGGTTCCTGCAGCAGCCTGGGTTGTGCCTGTTGTGTTTTCCCGTAGATCAAGGACCTTGAGCAGGAAAAGGACCACCTCAACCGAGCCGTGTGGTCGCTGCGGGAGAGATCGCAGGTCAGCAGCGAGGCCCGCATGAAAGATGTGGAGAAGGAGAACAAAGCCCTCCATCAGACGGTGACGGAGGCCAATGGCAAGCTCAGCCAGTTGGAGTTTGAGAAGCGGCAGCTGCACAGGGACTTGGAGCAGGCCAAGGAGAAGGGGGAGCGGGCAGAGAAGCTGGAGAGGGAGCTGCAGCGACTCCAGGAGGAGAACGGGAGGCTGGCCAGGAAGGTGACCTCCCTGGAGACGGCCACTGAGAAAGTCGAGGCCCTGGAGCATGAGAGCCAGGGCCTGCAGCTGGAGAACCGGACACTGAGGAAGTCTCTGGACACCTTGCAGAACGTGTCCCTGCAGCTTGAGGGCTTGGAGCGTGACAACAAGCAGCTGGACGCGGAGAACCTGGAGCTGCGCAGGCTAGTGGAGACCATGCGCTTCACCAGCACCAAGCTGGCACAGATGGAGAGAGAGAACCAGCAGCTGGAGCGTGAGAAGGAAGAGCTGAGGAAGAACGTGGAACTGCTCAAGGTGCTGGGCAAGAAGTCAGAGCGCCTGGAGCTCAGCTACCAGAGCGTGAGCGCTGAGAACCTCCGGCTGCAGCAGAGCCTGGAGAGCAGCAGCCACAAGACGCAGACCCTGGAGAGTGAGCTGGGCGAGCTGGAGGCTGAGCGCCAGGCGCTGCGGCGGGACATGGAGGCCCTCCGGCTGGCCAATGCACAGCTGGAGGAGGCCGAGAAGGACAGGAAGGCCCTGGAGCAGGAGGTGGCCCAGCTCGAGAAGGATAAGAAGCTGCTGGAGAAGGAGACCAAGCGGCTGTGGCAGCAGGTGGAGCTCAAGGACGCGGTCTTGGACGATAGCACTGCCAAACTGTCCGCTGTCGAGAAGGAGAGCCGCGCACTGGACAAGGAGCTGGCCCGCTGCAGGGATGCGGCCGGCAAGCTGAAGGAGCTGGAGAAGGACAACCGGGACCTCACCAAGCAAGTCACCGTGCATGCAAGGACACTGACGACTCTGAGGGAGGTGAGTGGACACAGGCGGCCCCTGTAAGGGGATTGGCAGGTGGTGGTGGTGGTGGGTTCTGTGGTGCATGGTTTCAGGAGAGAAGTAAGACTCTGTGTCCTCCTTAAATGCTTTATCTAATTCTAAACAGCAATACCTAAAGGTCTAAGAACCCAGTAAATACCACGTATTACAATCTTACGACCCAGAGATAACGTTCCTCATAGTTTGGGTTGTTTCGTTTCATCATTTTCCCTCACGTATACAGACACATGCTTGATGTCATACTTACACACAGGTGAGCTGTTGCAGTTTTTATTTATTATGTTGTGGTTTTTGTTATTTTAGATTTCAAAGCCACAACTTCCCAATGGCTGTAAGATATTTATTTGTTTTATTTATTTATTTATTTTTGAGATGGAATCTCACTGTCACCCAGGCTGGAGTGTTGTCGCGTGATCTTGGCTCACTGCAACCTCTGCCTCCCGGATTCAAGCGATTCTTGTGCCTCAGCATCCCACGTAGCTGGGACTACAGATGCATGCTACCACACCCTTCTAATCTTTTTGTATTTTTAGTAGAGACGGGTTTTCACCATGTTGGCCAGGCTGGTCTCGAACACCTGACCTCAGGTGACCCACCCGCCTCGGCCTCCCAAAGTGCTGGGATTACAGGCATGAGCCACTGCGCCCAACCCTTACTTATTTTTGAGACAGAATCTCGTTTTGTCACCCAGGCTGGAGTGCAGTGGTGCGATCCCAGCTCACTGCAGGCTCCACCTCCTGGGTTCAAGTGATTCTTCTTCCTCAGTGTCCTGAGTACTGGGATTACAGACACACACCACCACGCCTGGCTAATTTTTGTATTTTTGGTAGAGACAGGGTTTCGCCATCTTGGCCAGGCTGGTCTTGAACTCTTGACCTCAGGGGATCCATCTGCCTCAGCCTCCCAGAGTGCTGGGATTACAGGCATGGGCCACTGCACCTGGCTAAGATATTTAATCCTATAGGTTTACTGTAATTATTTTTTAGATGTTTAGATTGTTTTAGTGTTTTCCACTATTTTATTTTTACTTATTATTTTTTAAATTTTATTACTTTTTTTCCTAGAATCCTTTCCTGAAGTTTTTTTTATTTTTAAAATTGTATTACCTTTTTCCTAGAATCCTATTTTCCACTATTTTAAATAATACTAGACATCCTTGTACACATAGACCTTCACGAATCAAACTATTTTTTAGGGTATATTCTCAGAAATGGAATTACAGGGTCAAAGAGTGTGAACGTGTTAGTCTCTTGAGGGATGTAAAATCCTCCAGAATTCTATGTTGTCCTTACCCTGGTAAGTGTTGTGTGGGCCACCTGGGCATTTGTTTAGTATGCTGGGGTGAGTAGATGGCTGGCTGCTCTGGGAAATGGCTTCAGCAGCTGAGTGGCCCAGCACCGTTTATCTCACTCGTGTAGGGTCTAGTGTGGGGGCCCTGCCCACATGGGAGAAGCCAGGCGCTGGAGTCACTGCACTTAAGGCCCATTTCAGGTGCCTGGCTTCTGCCATCTTGAGGCTTGGGCACCCCCAGTGGAGTCCTCTTCTGGTTCCTCAGCGTGTGGTGGGTAGAGGAGGAAGAGAGAGAGTGAGGAAGATCACGCTGCATGGGTGGGGCTCAGCAGCACAGCCACACCCAACCACAGGGTGCCACATGCCTCACAAGAGAAGGAAATGGGTTTGGTGAACACTGAGCAGTCTCCACACTGGAAAAAGATGACTGACCATCCATGCAGACAATTCCGTGTGCTGTGGGGGAGAGATCCAAAATATGAACGCAGGCAGAGCCCCGGCTTGTTAGCATAGGTTAGTTAGGCTGTGCTACGATAGCCAACCCCAGCATCTCTGCAGCTCATCACAGGCAAGGCTTACCTCTTGCTCACCAGAGTCCAGGGGACCCTTCAGGGAGTTTGTCTTCTGCTTGACCCAGCAGTCCAGGCTGTTTTGATCTCATGGCTCCACTGTCTTAACACCAGGCTTGGGCGGTTGCCATGGCAGGTGAAAGGGCAGCTGAATGTCACACATAGGCTCTTCTGTGCTCCAGCCAGGAAGTCACCCACATCACTCCCACCTCAGCCCCTTTGCCAGAGCTGGTGACCTGGCTTCAGCTGATACAGGGTGGCTGGGAAATTTCGGGGAGCAAGTGATAAGCATCACTGTCTCTGTCACACTGCCCTTCAGGTCTGAGGATTCGGTTAGGGTTAAGCATGCATGCAAATGACTGTGACACCAGGCAGAAAACGGTCACTACCTACAGAGCTACAAACAGATGCTGACGTAAACTGGGGTGGAGGAAGTGAACCACCGACATGCATTCAACACCCACGTTTTGAAAAGTAGACCAAGGCCGGGTGCAGTGGCTCACGCCTGTATTCCCAGCACTTTGGAAGACCAAGGTAGAAAGATTGCTTGAGGCCAGGAGTTCAAGACCAACCTGGAAATATAGCAAGACCCCATCTGTACAAAAAACTTAAAAATTAGCCAGGTGTGCTGGTACACACCTGTAATTCCAGCTACTGAGGAGGCTGAGGGGGGAGGTTCACTTGAGTCAGGAGTTCAAGGCTGCAGTGAGCTGTGATCACACTACTGCACTCCAGCCTAGGCAACAGAGCAAGATGCTGTCTCTAAAAAATGAAAAGTAAACCAGATCCAGGGTTTAAAATAAAATCTTTCCCCTCTTTACACATTTTCTGTTTCAAAGTATCTACAAGGGGCCTTTAATTACTTGTTGCTCTGTTGAAAAGACAGCCATATTATTAGAAATCAAATGCACTACTTAAAGGTCAACATAAGTGGCATTTCAAATACATGACTTAGAGAAGTGGCATATTAGATCCATCCTGACATGTTGCCACCTGGTCTGGTTGTTTTCAGCACCAGGTGGGCTGGACAAGTGCATTCATTGGCTTTCCTCGGGAAGAGCATCCCTGGGGTTCAGAGTCCCCTCGCTCCACATGGAGGCAGCCGTGGCCTGGGAGGACAGTTGCTCACACCCGGGCAGGGCTGGCGCCTGACCTCTCTGCATCTTTTGCTGAGCTCCTATCTCGTACTCTCCCCATCATTCCAGGACCTGGTGCTCGAGAAGCTGAAGAGCCAGCAGCTCAGCAGTGAGCTGGACAAGCTGAGCCAGGAACTGGAGAAGGTCGGCCTCAACAGGGAGCTGCTGCTGCAGGAGGACGACAGCGGCAGTGACACGTGAGGGCCTCCTCTCCCTCTCCCCATCGTGGGAGCACTTCCTCCGCTGTTCAGTCTGCAGGCTTCTCACCCTCCCCTGAGACCTCCATGAACTCTCTACTGCCGAGGGCTCTGACCTCACGCAGTTCCTTGAGCCCAGAGTTCCTTGGTTGTTTCTGTTCCAGCTCTTGTTCCTTGAGGTTCTCAGATAGATGTGGAAGGAGATTTTGTCTGATGAAAAAGCTTCTTTTTTTTTTTTTTTTTTTTTTTTTTTGAGACAGGGTCTGGCTCTGTCGCCCAGGCTGGAGTGTAGTGTTATGATCTCGGCTTACCTCCATGTCCACCTCCCGGGTTCAAGCGATCCTCCAGCCCCAGCTGGAGACCACTACCTAGCTGGGACCACAGGCATGCACCGCCACACCTGGCTAATCTTTGTATTTTTCGTAGAGAGGGGGTTTCGCCATATTAGCCAGGCTGGTCTTGAACTCCTGAGCTCAAAGTGATCTGCCCACCTCAGCCTCCCAAAATGCTGGGATTACAGGTGTGAGCCATGGCTCCCAGCCACGCTTCTTAATTTTTTTAAAAAATTAGACTATTACAGTTTTTCCCTGCAATGCTTGCTTAAATCATATTGGGTTTTGTTGTTGTTTTGAGACGAAGTGTCACTCTGTCACCCAGGCAGGAGTGCAGTGGCACGATCCCGGCTCAGTGCAACCTCTGCCTCCTGGTTTTAAGTGATTCTTACGCCTCAGCCTCCTGAGTAGCTGAGATTACAGACATGCGCCACCATGCCTAGCTAATTTTTGTATTTTTTTTAGTAGAGACGGGGTTTCACCATGTTGGCCAGAATGGTCTGGAACGCCTGACCTCAAGTGATCCTCCCGCCTTGGCCTCCCAAAGTGCTGGGATTACAGGCATGAGCCACTGTGCTCGGCCTGATCTTGTTTTTTTGGGAAATCGCACATCTTGGACTTTTCCTGGACTTGTAACCGAGGAGATCCACATGCCTTATAGTAGGAGTCCTCTGGTGGAAAGGCCTTAGACTTACCACTTAACCTAGCACTGTGACCTTGGACAAATTTCTTAACCTTTCTGAGACTTAGTTTCCCCTTTGGTAAAATGGCAATAATAATTACTTCTTCAGACAGTGACTGTAAAACTGCAGCCGTGGTGTTGCCTTTGAAGGTGTCACAGGTGTTTCTACCCAGGGAACCCCCAAAGGGCTCTGGGAAGATGAGTTTTGGCTGGTGAGTTCTTCTGAATCAAAAGCTGCAGTTCCCTAACCCAGCCTAATGGAAGGAGTGATGTGTTGGCAGCGAGGACACTGGGAACTTGTGGAGAGGAAGTAGATAAGCGATACTATTGTATCTTTGTGTTTTCCAGAAAATACAAGATTTTGGAGGGCAGAAATGAATCAGCATTAAAAACAACACTGGCCATGAAAGAAGAAAAGATTGTGCTCTTAGAAGCACAGATGGAAGAGAAAGCGAGCCTAAATCGCCAGTTAGAGAGTGAGCTGCAGATGGTGAGTGTGGAGGTTGCACTGTGGGGCCCAGCTGCCCATTCTCAGCCTCACCCTTTCCAGCCGCTCACCTGTATAGCAGTGGGGTGGCCTGGATACTCATTTTCTAGGGCAGGTGTAGATGCACCACAGAGTGACTGAGGGAGCCACCCTCAGAATCACACACACTGGGGCCAAACAGAACCAGAGTAAGAGCCACCGGACTGCGGGGAGGCGGGCAGTGGCCTAGAACAGCACCAAGTCCACCAGGCAAGATATGGGAACACCCCTGAGAGCCCTCCATGAAACTGCACATTGGGCACTGAGCAACGGCCTGCAGAGTCTCACGGGCGCCCTCCAATGAGACAGATGGGTGCATGGGGACTCGTGAGGACATGCACATGTCTACTTCTGGGTGCATGCATGCACACGTATGTGCCACGTGTGTGAACACACTTTCCACACGCATATAGATGTGTGTTCTCCACACATACTCTCGACATACATATGCACACGCTCCTTACACATGTACATGCATGCTCTCTACACACACACATGTATTATCCATGTGCCCACCATGTGTGTGCACACTCCACACAGACACATGCTCCTCACACACAGGTGTACACACCCGACACGTGCTCTCAATGTGCACACTCTCACAGGTGATCAGGTGTGCACACTCCCCCCTTCCACACACACACTCTTCCAGCCTCAGTTTTGAACACGTGCCATGCTTCTTGGCTGCGGGACTGAATAGGAATCTGGATGAAGCTGCTCCAGTGCCAGCAGGGGCTTTGAGACCTCGCCCCTGTTCACCTCCTGTATCCTCAGCCTCACCTCTGTTTGAGGGAGTGGATAACTGAGGCTCAGGAAAGCAGGAGGCCACATAGCTAAAGCAGGGACTGAGGCAGGAACGGGTTGCAGGCCCCCACCTCCCTGTCCTCTCCGGAAGGGAAGGGAAAATACAGGGCAGAGGGTTGGTACCTTCCCCTCAAAGAAGCGCGTCCGGCTTACACGCGGCTTACATGCACCAGGGCGGGAGTATGGGGAGTATGGAGGGTGTGGTGCAGGCTGCCCTCAGCCACTCACTCGGGGCTCCAGGCCAGGCTGCTTCCGCCTAAAGCCTCCTTGCTCATTGTCACGCCCGTAGCTGAAGAAGGAGTGTGAGACCCTCAGGCAGAACCAGGGAGAGGGGCAGCATTTGCAGAACTCTTTCAAGCACTCTGCAGGGAAGACAGCCGCCAGTCACCAGGGGAAGGAGGCCTGGGGGCCCGGCCACAAGGAAGCCACCATGGAGCTTCTCCGAGTGAAGGACCGGGCCATCGAGCTGGAGCGGAATGTGAGTGGGCTGGCCTGGGCATAGTCCATCGGGGACAGAGAGAGAGACTGCCTTATCAGTAGTCCTATTGATGACTTGTCATTGCTGTAAAGAACACAAGAGATTTCGCCAGATCTATCTAGTTGGACACGTCTTGAGTTGCAGGTCCCGTGGGCCCTTCTTCATTTGAGGTCCCTTCAGTGATTCTCACATCAGGGGCACACACAGTCTTCATGGCAATTCAGCCTCTTCCTGTAGTGTTGTGTCTTTCAGTGCCCAGTACCAAGGATTGGCAAACTCCAGCCCCCACCTGCTTTTGTAAATAAAGTTTTATTAGCAGACAGTCATGCCCATTGTTTACAGGTTGTCTGGGGCTGCTTCCCCTACAGTGCCAGTGATTCTTTAGGTCGAGATGGAAACCCCATGGCTGGCAAACCCAAAAGTATTTCCTATCTGGCCCTTTCTAGAAAAAGTCTACTAATGCACGTCCGTACCTCTGACTTTGATTTTCAACAATGACTTTATGAAGTTCAGAGTGGTGATTTTCATTATTTGATTGATTATAAAGCTAAAACAGAATTTCAGAGACTTGACCCAAAGCCCCATGCTAATAAGGGATAGTAAAAGACTACAGGTCCTGGCCCTCAGCCCAGTTGGTGGCAAACTTTAACATGGCCTTTATTAGTCTCATGTAATGTGAAGTGCCTTATTCTACTTGCTGTCACCTCTGAGTAAGGCTGTAGCCTAAGGCTTTGACTCCCTGTCCTGTGAGATACTCAGGGTTGGAGTCAATGGGAGATGGAACTAGCTCACAGAAATGCACTCTTAGGGTGTTCAACAGAAAACAAAGGAAAGCATTAAAGAGACAAAGGAAACAGCTTTAACTCCAGCATGCATTCACCTCCCACTTAGATACGCAGGTCTCAGGCAGTGTTCCCATGATGTGTAGCCTTTTAAAAAAATCCTGCTGATTATCTTTTTCAAAGAGAGAAAATATACTGCCCTCATCCAGCAGACCCCTCGCTTTGGCTCCCAAAACATCAACTTTTGAGGGTTCATTACATCCCAAGTACCTGTGGCCAGTTAGCATTTACCCAGTTGGAGTTTGATTCGCTCATGCCTCCCGATCTTCTAGAACGCAGCTCTGCAGGCTGAGAAGCAGCTGCTCAAGGAACAGCTGCAGCACCTGGAGACCCAGAACGTGACCTTCAGCAGCCAGATCTTGACACTGCAGAAACAGAGCGCCTTCCTGCAGGAGCACAACACCACGCTGCAGACCCAGACCGCCAAGCTGCAGGTGAGCGGGGCTCCCAGCGCCAGTGGTCCACAAGCCCAGCGGGATGTTTATCTGTGGCGCCTGGGGACCAACTGGGGGCATTAGGACTCCTCAAAAGCAGCAGATCAAAGCACAAAGCAGTTTGGGATTTTGTTAATAGACCCGCTGTAAACAGTGATCAGTGAAGGGGGTGACAGTTTTTAAGCCATTTTCAGTGATTGAGAAAATGGCTGCATGGGCCATTTTCATTTCATTTCTCTCCTTTCACTTGCATTCTTGTCCATGTTTTCCAGTCTTTTCCTTGAGGTGTTATAAGGACTGACTTGGAAAAGAGGTTTCAGGATTAAGCTTGGTTTAACAAAGTTAACCAGGTTTCTTTACTGTAGAACCTGGCAGAACTCTTTCTTTTTTTTGAGACGGAGTCTTGCTCTGTCACCCAGGCTGGAGTGCAGTGGTGCGATCTCAGCTCACTGCAAGCTCCGCCTCCCGGGTTCATGCCATTCTCCTGCCTCAGCCTCTCTGAGTAGCTGGGACTACAGGCGCCCGCCACCACACCTGGCTAATTTTTTTTGGTATTTTTAGTAGAGACGGGGTTTCACCGTGGTCTCGATCTCCTGACCTCATGGTCCGCCCGCCTCGGCCTCCCAAAGTGCTGGGATTACAAGCGTGAGCCACCGCGCCTGGCCAGAACTCTTTCTTTTTAAGCTAATGTGAATTTTTCATTTCTAAGAGGGAAGTGTAGGATATGAAGTGGCTCCCAGACTGTTGAGAGCATCAAGCACAACTAGGTCGTGTGCCACTTCAGATGCTTGTTTTCATTTATCGCTTGTAGACTGTGGGAAAATAAATTATTTATTGCAGTTTTTGTTTGTTTGTTTCGAGGTGGAGTCTCACTCTGTCACCCAGGCTGGAGTGCAGTGGTGAGATCTCGGCTCACTGCAAGCTCCACCTCCCAGGTTCAAGTGATTCTTGTGCCTTGGCTAATTTTTGTATCTTTAGTAGAAATGGGATTTCACTAAGTTAGCCAGGCTGGTCCCGAACTCCTGACCTCAAATGATCCACCCATCTCACCTCCCAAAGTGCTGGGATTACAGGCGTGAGCCACCACACCTGGCCTTTTATTGCAGTTTCTGAGAAAAGTTTGAAAATATGTAACTTATGGGGCAAGGACAATCAACAGGAAACTGTTTGGCAAAGAAATTGGAATTTGTTCTGGTAACAAGAAAATAGTATATTGACTTACTATTTTGAATTTTTCTTACAGTCTTAATCTGGTTTTAATATCAGGGTAATTCTGGCTTCATAAAATGATTTGGGAAGTATTCCTTCCTCTTCAGTTTTCTGATGATTTTGGATGTTGTTGGATGGAGAGGTATACAAATACCAATTATGTTAAGTAGGTTGACAGTATTGTTCAGGTATTCTATATCCTTATTTACAGATATTCTGTCTACTTGTTCTAGAAAATAGGTTTTGTTTTCATTGTAAGAGACAGGGTTTCACTCTGTCGCCTAGGCTGGAGTGCAGTGCTGTAATCATAGCTCACTATAACCTCCAACTCCTGGGCTCAAGCAATCCTCCTGCCTCAGCCTCCCAAGTAGCTGGGACTACAGGCATACAGCACCATGCCCAGCTAAGTTAAAAATACTTTTTTTTTGTAGAGATGGGGTCTCACTATGTTGCTCAGGCTGGTCTTGAATTATTTGGCTCAAGTGATCCTCCTGAAGTCCTGGGATTACAAGCCTGAGCCACCACAGTCAGCTGAAAAGAGGTTTTTAAAAAATAGCCAAAGAGGGCACAGCACACAAGGGAGTTATCCAGGGAAAGGACATCATCTGCCCCAGCAGCTCACATCTGTGGCGAGTGGCTCAGGACTGAAGCACCCTCTGAGTGTCCGTCTATGCGGTTTAGTCCCCTTCCCACAGCAGTTCCTTAAGTTCTGGAACAGCCGTCCTGGGTACCCTCTGGGTCTTCTGCCCTGAGGGTCCCGGCTATTTTCGTGTCTGCTCCAGCATTTGACCTGCTCCCCAGCCCTCCTCGCTGACTGTGGGGCCTGCGCCATGCCGCGCTTCTCCATCTCGGCAGGTGGAGAACTCCACGCTGAGCTCCCAGAGCGCCGCGCTCACCGCGCAGTACACGCTGCTGCAGAACCACCACACGGCCAAGGAGACGGAGAACGAAAGCCTGCAGAGGCAGCAGGAGCAGCTTACAGCGGCCTACGAGGCCCTGCTGCAGGACCACGAGCACCTGGGCACGCTGCACGAGCGGCAATCGGCCGAGTACGAGGCCCTCATCCGCCAGCACAGCTGCCTGAAGACACTGCATCGGAACCTGGAGCTGGAGCACAAGGAGCTCGGGGAGAGGTGGGGCCTGGGGAAGGAAGGGGGTTTGGGGAGGGGTAGAGTCCAGAGGAGAGGCTGGGCCCAGGGGGAAAGGTGGGGCCTGGGGTAGAGGCAGGGCCTGGGGAAATGGGTGGAGCCTGGAGGAGATGGGTGGGACCTGGGGGAGAGTGATGAAGCCTGGAGGAGAGGTGGGGCCTGGGGAGAGGGGTGGAGCCTGGAGGAGAGGCAGGGTCTGGGGGAGATGGGTGGGACCTGGGGGAAAGGCGGGGCCTGGGGGAGATGAGTGGAGCTTGGAGGAGAGGCGGGGGGCCTCATGAGAGGGGTGGAGCATGGAGAAGAGGTGGGGCCTGGGGAGGGTGGAGCCTGGAGGAGAGGCAGAGCCTGGGGAAAGAGGTGGAGCCTGGAGAGAGGCAGGGTCTCGGGGAGATGGGTAGGACCTGTGGGAAAGGCACGGTATGGGGGAGATGGGTAGGACCTGTGGGAAAGGCAGGGCCTGGGGGAGATGGGTGGAGCCTGGAGGAGAGGCGGGGCCTCGTGGGAGGGGTGGAGCCTGGAGGAGAGGTGGAGCCTGGAGCAGAGGCAGGGTCTCAGGAGACGGGTAGAGCCTGGAGGAGAGGCAGGGCTTTGGGGAAGTGGGCAGGGCTCGGGGGAGAAGCAGGGTGTGTGGGGAGGGGAGGTGAAGGAGGGTGGAGGTGGGGCCACTGGGTAGGCCTGCAGTGGGGCCTGGGGCCAGGCTTGGGGAGTCTGCCAGGCTGCTCGGAGGACTGGGACTTCCCCAGCCCTCCCCTGCCGGAAATCTCTTGGCCGGCTGCTTCCCATTGTTGGGGCACCTGAGCTTTCCCAAAGGGAAGGAAATAAACATTACCTTCAACAATTTGGAATTTGTTTAACTGGAGACAGTAGCAAGAGGGGGTCCTGTGTGGAGAAGGGGGTGCCTCTGCTACTTCCAGTGGGCCTTTGGGGCCCTGATCCCTAGGGATTCTCTTCTCTCTCCAAAACAGAAATAACGAGGGAACTCTCCACGGCTCTGTTTGTAGGGGTGTGCCTTCTCTGGCCTCCCAGCTCTTCTCTTTTCATATCAAGGTCTCGCTTTATTTCTTTCATTTTTAACCTTTAGTTATGGAAACTTCCGAACATATAGAAAGTAAAGAGAATCATTTAGTGAAACTCTTGTGTATGCATCATGCACTCTCGACAGTCATTTATGTCCTGCCGTTCTCATTTCATGTGCACCTCCCACTCTCCACCCCCTCACCCCATTTTTTACAGGTAAAACTTACTTACGTTGAAATGCACACATCTTTGCACTCTTGACAGTTCATGGTCTTGGGTTTTGTACTCATTAAGTCAGCCAATCTTGGCTGGGATTCTGTCTCCTGCTAATCAGTGATGGCACCAGGCACCTGCGCAGGGCATGGCAGGATCCAGGGAGGGCTAGGAGAGGTAGGATGCTGCTCTCCAGAGTCTGAGGGACAGGTGTGATGTGCACCTGAATCTGATGCATGAGAGAGACATGGCTTAAAGAGAGGCTCTCAGATACTTGGAGTACAACAGAGGGAGCAAGATCTACTTCCTTTGCCTGGGAAATGGCCCTGCTGAGGATATTTCCTTTGGAGCAGCCTCAACAATATGGCTAAGTGATCACTGGTTCTTCAAGGTGGGAGCGGGGAGGACATCTCCACGGTCAGGAGCCACAAATGTCATTGAATCACAAAAACCTTGTGTGGGTGCTGATGATGCTTGTGGGTTCATGGGTGGTGATGACATTCATTTATTCACTTACCAAGTGCTTCCTTTTTATCTCTATCTGGAGTTCTTCACCCCTTTTATCCATCCAGATCTCCATCCTTCAGGGGCTGTTGAGGCGTCTGAAACTATAAGACTACTCCTTCCGGCCTAAAGTAGCATATTCTGTCTCTTGGCACTTTGATCTCTCCCTCATCTTCCCCCCACCCATCTTGTTATTTGTGTGACATTTATTGTGTACGTGGTGCTGTGTCTAGACGTGGTGGGAGCTGCACCCAGCTGACAAACTAATGAAGCATTCGTGTAAGTCTGATACCAGCATGATGCCCAGCACTCACCAGGCACGCACGTGCCTTATTCTTAGTGTTATGTTATGTCATGTTAACTAATGTCGTATTGTATTCTTTCTTTCTTTCTTTATTTTGAGATGGAGTCTCGCTCTGTCGCCCAGGCTGGAGTGCAGTGGAGCGATCTTGGCTCACAGCAGCCTCCACCTCCTGGGTTCGAGCAATCCTCCTACCTCAGCCTCCCAAGTAGCTGGGACTTGGCAGGCATGCACCACCACACCCAGCTGATTTTTGTATTTTTTAGTAGAGACTGGGTTTCACCATGTTGACCAGGCTGATTTTGAACTCCCAACCTTAAGTGATCCACCTGCCTCGGCCTCCCAAAATGCTGGGATTACAGGCGTAAGCCACCGCGCCTGGCCCCTTATTGTATTCTTAATGTGCATTCAGAGGGCAAAGGTTTTGGCAGGTGGAGTTTGGACTGTTGTTTTCCCTGCAGGTCCTTGCTCAGTACAGCATGTGGTAGTTACTCAGTGCTTTTTGCTGGTTGGACGATGACTGGAGGCTCCCTTGCTGTGTCTGCAGCAGGGCTACAGGTTTAGGAGTGTAGGTACATGGCACACAAGGATGATGGTTTTCTATTCTTCTCATTTGACACTTAAATCGGAGATGCTCACTCACTCATTGCTCTAACAAGCATTCACTACGTGTCATTCATCACACGGGGATTCACTGGTGAGTAAGAGTTATAAAGTTTCTGCCCTACACTTGGGTCATTGCTGATGGTTAGAGACATGCTTGATGAATGTGCTTTTCCAACAAGGTACAGTGGAGTCCTGAAGAGAAAGGCTGGAAACCCCAGGAACACTGGCTAGTCTCTGTCAGATTGTCTTTGGGTGTGAGACACTCAGGAAGGGGTCTGTGGCGAAGAATTTGCCTGAATGGGGAAGATCAGGAGGCTGTGCCTCAGACTTCTCAACACTTCCAGTCTGCTAGGAGATCCTGGGTCACCCGTGAACACACGAGGTTGAAACAGGCTGGGAGGGGGAGGGGCCGGGGCCTATGGGGCTACATCATTGTATCTGCCCCCCAGAGATGGCCAGTGCAGCCAACAAAGATAGATAAGAGCCTGGAGAAGACTAGAGCCTGGAGGGTAAGGAGAAAGTTGTGGGGACGGTGAGGGCTGTGGCTAAGGGGCCCGAGGAGAGCTGCTGTGTGTATGTGACAACAACTAGTCCCTGGCAGCTCCTGGGTGAGCCTCTGTCTCTTGGGGAAGGCCAGACTAAGAACAAGTGGATGCGGGCTCCTAAGGGGAGAGGGAGAGGCTTCTCCAGCCCTTGGAGGGTGGGATTAGCTGTGATGTGCAGTGGAATTCCGCTGTTTGTTTTGTGGTTTCTCTTAGATTTATTTGTGCTTAGTGAACTACCTAGTAGCTTATTTATAATTCCCTAAAAGAGAAGGGCGTGGAGCTTAGCAAATGTAGTCATCGCATTGTCAGGTGGCTAAAGGAAGAGTGACTGCTTTATCAGGGCATGGAGGGACTATGGAGACAGATTGGGCTGGAGGAAGAGGATTCTGGGCTCCAGGGCTCGGCGCTGGCCTTGACATGGCTCCCAGCGGCCGCGCTCCCCGCCTGCTCCCTGCCCCATGCCCCTCACTTCTGCAGAGAGACTCTCCAGAGGAATCCCATTTTCTCACAGGAGGCACGCAGATCCTCCGGGATGTGAGTTACCTGTAGGAAAAGAAGGCCCTGGCCAGACTCACAGCAGATGTGTCCCTCCAACAGGCACGGTGACATGCTGAAGCGCAAGGCGGAGCTGGAGGAGCGGGAGAAGGTCTTGACCACTGAGCGAGAGGCGCTGCAGCAGGAGCAGAGGACAAACGCCCTCGCCGTGGGCGAGAACCAGAGGCTGCGGGGTGAGCTGGACAGGTGAGCGCTGGCGCCCGGCCCTGCATGTAGCAGCACCCCGGATTCTGTTCAGACCCTCCTTGCATAGCAACCACTGAGAAGGTCGAGTCCCCTGGCGGTCATGGATTTTTATCCCTTGCTATGTGAACAGCTGGGTGGGTAAAATAAGCTAAAGGGTAACTCTAGCTGGTTGCTGGCCTGCGAGCACTCAGGTGACACCTGGGGATGGAGTGTCGTCTGAGTTAGGTGGTTCTCCCCTCCCACCCTTGTGGTGAGGATTGCATCAGGAACAGGTGAATTCATCATCTGGCTTAAGCCCACCTCATGCTCATGAAGGAGAAACTTCAGATTCCTCATGATTCACAGAACTCCTATTTGTGAATCCACCTACTTGCTAAGGTTTTATTTGCCGCCCAAGACCAGTCTCCGTGGGGCTTTCGTGGACACGCACAGAGTGGTGAAATGCGGGAGTCGCTGGATGCGCACCTTCCCAGCTGAGGGCACACACGACAACACGCTGCCTTCTTGTTTCAGCCCCTACTGCAAACAAATGTCCCTTTCAGAATCTCTTCAGTGCCACGGTTTTCACATTTTGTGCTTTCGGGAAGTGACTTTGCTGTTTAAAATGACCTACAATTGTAGTACTGAAGTGCTGTTTCATGTCCCTAAACAGAAGGTGGCTGTGATGTGCCTTACAGAGAAAAAAGTCTTAGATAAGCTTTGTTCAGGCATGAGTTACAGTGCTGTGCTGTTGGCTGTGAGTATGTTACATAAGGTATCTTTAAACAGAAACCCACATAAAACAAGGTTATGTATTGATCAAGTAACAAAAATGTGACCAGAGGCTCCCGGGAACCTAATTCTGTATTTTTTCCCGAGGCTGGATGCTTCGCTGTTCACTAATTCAGTGTTTACAGTAACTTTATAGAACGTGACTACCACACGTAATGAGAATCGACTATACTATTATTATCTTTTTGGCTTTATTTTAAACAGATGAGGAAACAGGTTGAGAGACATTAAATAACTTGTTCCCAGTCAGTGTTTCTAGTGAATAGCAGAGTCAGGATGGAAGCCAGGTCCTGTCTCATTGCAAAGCCTTGACCGTATGAAATTCTTCCTCCTCCCACATACTCGAGTTCGTGTATACGGGGGGTTAGAAACTCTACCTTGGCTCCCCAGGCAAATAAAGCACATGGGTAAAACAGTACCAGACACAGACCACAGACCGTAGAACGGAGAACGCACATTGTCTAAAAGGGCAGCAGAGAATTGGCTCCAGCAAAGGCCACCAGCTGGAGGCAGGCCCGGGACTGCCTGGGCAGCCTTTTGTTTTTTATAATTTAAGAGAACCTGAATGTTTGGGTATTGATGTAAACTTCAAATTGTTTAATGCTGGCAACTAAATTTTTTTTTTTTTTTGAGATGGGATCTTGCTCAGCCACTGAGGCTGGAGTGGCATGAGCATGGCTCACTGCAGCCTCAACTCCCTGGGCCTAAGTGATCCTCCCAGCCCAGCCTCCCAGGTAGCTGGGAGCACAGGTGTGCATCACTGTGCCCAGCAACGGTTTTTTTTGAGACGGAGTCTCGCCCTGTCGCCAGGCTGGAGTGCAGTGGCGCGATCTTGGCTCACCGCAAGCTCCACCTCCCGGGTTCCCGGCAACTTTTTTCTACTTTTTGCAGAGATGGGGGTCTCACTATGTTGCCTAGGCTGCTGTGGAACTGGCCTCAAGTGATCCTCCCTCCTCAGCCTCCCAGAGTGCTGGGATTACAGGCATGAGCCACCATACCTGGCCAACTAATTTGTTTTTAAAAAGTAAAATTGTACAGGCCAAATAAGACACGTCTATGTCCAAATCAAGTCCACAAGACCCTGGTAATTTGAGCTTTCTGATACAAATCTCCAGAGAACCCCCAGTTGGATAATAGTTGTTTTGATGATGGCAATTTTAGTAGATTTACATAATACACACCATCTCACACTTTATCTCAGGAGCCGAAATTAAAAAGGGGCTTGGAATTGGGAAGAAGAGCTGGGCAGAGACATAGAATTTTAGAGCAAAAATGGTCTAGTTCAGTGGTTTAAATATTTTTTAAACAGCAGAATCTTGTTTTTCAAGTGTACACAGATACCAAAGCTGTAGCATAGAAGAGATCGTAGCAGTGATGCTGTGTTGAAACACATGTCTGAGCTTGCCTGCTCGGTCTTCCTGGAGGCTCAGTGTGGTGGCATCAGGGGTACCCTCATGCAACCCCAAAGTACACAGTTTGCTGGTGGACAGTTTTGTTCAAGCTCCTTATTTTACACATGGGGGGAAAAAAGGCCCAGAGAGGTTGTGCTTTTGTCTAAGGTTGCACAGACTGCCACTGTCAGAGCTGGGACATAGCCCAGGTCTCTGGGCCGTTACCTGTTTGGCAGGCTCTTCAGCTCCTTTGCCCTGTGACTCTTCCCCCTCCAGGGTCAATTTCCTGCACCACCAGCTGAAGGGGGAGTACGAGGAGCTGCACGCCCACACCAAGGAGCTGAAAACCTCACTGAACAACGCACCGCTGGAGCTCAACCTCTGGCAGGCCCGCTTCGATGAGCTGAAGGAGCAGCACCAGGCCATGGACATCTCGCTGACCAAGCTGGACAACCACTGTGAGGTGAGGCCCGCGCCAGGGGAGCCTCGGGAGACAGGGATGAGTCCCCCAAAGGGACAGCCCAGGGCTCAGCCAGGCTGTGAGGCGTCCTCATGGGCATTTGTGCTCGAAGACACAAATGTGTGGAGGTGGCACAGAGGCTGCGGTGAAGCCAGAGGTGCTGACGGGGTCAATGCAGCTTCTGGTGGGACTATATACGAAAACACCCCTGTCTGACCGTCGCCTTTTGCAGGGTCGGGAGAGGCACAGTGGGGACGGTTGATGATGTTTTATCTCGATCCTCTTGGCTGTGTCTACACTGTCTTCCTGCTTCTCTTCAGTTCAGTAGTCACACTGTCCTAGAGAAGTGTGAATTTGCTCCATTTTGGGGTGTGGCTGCCTCTGGGACGGAGCTCACTCAGGAGTCCCCGGCTTCCAGAGCCGTCCCTTCTAGTACGCAAGGTTGGAAATGGCCTCAAGCAGCAAGACCCTCTCCAAATGAGATCTTAACAGACCTCAGCACATGGAAGGCTGGTGAGGCAGGTCTGGCAGGGAGGAGCACGTAGGTCTCACCCCACCTCCTGGACAGCCCCAGGGACAGCTGGCACCTCAGGACAAGGTTTGCTCTTTTATTGAGAAACAGTCTCAGACGCCTTTTGCCCAGACCCCTCGGTAGCCCTGTGAGACATCACAAATGAGGAAACCGAGGCGCAGGGTGCCAAGATGCCTTGTCACGGCCACCCACCCAGGTCTCGTGTTGCCCCCTGAGAATGAGAGACCCTGGGACCCTGAGGGCCCCACGGGGGTGGAGGCAGGATGGAGGCAAAGGCCACGGCACTGCCTGTGGAATCCCGGCCCCCAGGGGCTATGCTGTCACAGGCAGGTGCGTCAGGATTTTCCAGGAGGTTTCAGGTCAGGGGCTGCAGCGCAGGCCCTGTGGAAAAGGTCCCACTTGTGGTGAAGTGAAGTACTGGCAAGAGCTGGACATATGTGGTAGGCTTTGCATGGGAAGGACTCATTTGCACAGAAATGGACGGGGGTACTTTTTGGAAGATGCTGATGATTCACTCAGGGTGGAACACAGGTCATCAGAGGGGACGAGGGAAGGGCTGTGGCCGGGATGGTGGCTTTTGGGAAGGGGTTCAGCGGAACTCCAGGTCCAGCACAAACCAGTGCACCCAAACAGGCCACAGATGGAAGCCATGTTCGTCTACCTGGGCTGGAGGAGCAAAAGACCACCAGCCGGGTGGCTTAAGCAGCAGAAGTGGGTTTCTCCCGGTTGGGAGGCTGGACGTCCATGATCCGTGAACCGGCAGGGCTGGTTTCTCCCAAGGCATCTCCTTGGCTTGCAGGCAGTGCTCTTTTCTCTGTGCGAGCTCATTCCCAGTATCTATGTGTCGAAATTTCCTTTTCTTGAAAGGACATCAGTGAGATTGGATCAGAGCCCACCCTCACGGCAGCTTCATTTTAACTTAATGGCCTCTTTCTGGACCCTGTCTCCAAATGCAGTCCCATACTAGGGACTGGGGCTTAGGGCTTCACTGTATGAATTTTGGCGACATGGTTCACCCTGTGGCAGAAGCGAAGCAGCATGAGCGAAGTGATGAGGGCGTGGCTGTGCTCAGAGCCATGCTCGCCGCTCCTCCCACCCCGCCTCTCTCCAGGAGCCCATATGCCTTACACTGGGTTGGTTTGTTGCCCTGCATCTAATGAGGTGGAAGAGCAGCTCCCCCATCGTTACTGGGATGCACTGGTCCTCAGGATCATGGACTTGGGCTGAAGGGCGGGGCCCGGCCGGCTTGGTTCCCTGGGACCCCCCCGGCCATACAGGGTCTTTCCATTGGGCCAAAGCTGAGTTTCCAGGGACGGTCTTTCACCCTGCAGACCGCTCACTTGCCACGTTTGTGACGTGCCTGACTCCCAAGCCTCATGCAGTTCTCTACACTGGGGAGACTAATGCTTTATTATGGTATTTGTTTTAATTGCTGCCCAAGCAATATAGCGGTGGCAATCACAGAAGTATTTTTAGTGAAAAAATGCCATAGCTTCACCTCCTTTTCCCTTCCAGTTCTTCTCACTGTATACATAAATTATGTATAATTATATTCAAGACAGGTAGAATTTTGATTTTTCTCTTAATGGTGAAGTCAAAGTTAGAAGTGCTAATGGGGTGAAGAGGAGGGGACAGCCTGTGTTTCCCACCTCCGGTGTACCAGGCATTTTGCTGTGTTCTCCTCTATGTTACTCAATCCTTACGGTGGCCCCACGAGCCCATCCTCCTTTCTCATAGTCACGCATTGGAATCCAAAGCCTGTGATTTTCCCACTGCACCCCAATCATACTCTAGAACAGAAGTTGGCAGACTTCAGGCCAGGCGCGGTGGTTCATGCCTGTAATTCCAGCACTTTGGGAGGCCGAAGCGGGTGGATCACCTGAGGTCAGGAGTTTGAGACCAGCCTGGCCAACATGATGAAACCCCATCTCTACTAAAAATACAAAACATTAGCTGGGTGTGGTGGCACGCGCCTGTAATCCCAGCTGAGGCTCAGGAGGCTGAGGCAGGAGAATCACTTGAAGCCAGGAGGTGGAGGTCGCAGTGAGCTGAGATCATGCCACTCCACTCCAGCCTGGGCAACAAGAGCAAAACTCCATCTCAAAACAAACAAAAACATTATTGATGAGATTTTTCGTATTCTTTTTATTTGTATTAAGCCTTCAAAATCTGTTGCATATTTTGCACTTGTGCATCGTGATTCGGACTAGCTGCATTTTACTGCTCAGTCGCCACGTTGCCAGGGACATCTGGATTGGACAGTGCAGCTGCAGAGGGAACTCAGCCATTCCCACGTTATTGGCCGTTTGGCCCTTTCCAAGTTTCCACTGGTGTAGATTATGCTGCGTTGAAAATCTCTGTGCAGTGGCCTTCTTCCTTTGGGAGCTAGGTTCCCAGCAGTGGGAACACTGGGTCACGTGGTGTCTGAGACGCTATTGGTCTGTGTTCTAGCTGCTCTCCCGTCTCAAGGGGAACTTGGAGGAAGAAAATCATCACCTGCTGAGCCAGATCCAGCTGTTGAGCCAGCAGAACCAGATGCTTCTGGAGCAGAACATGGAGAACAAGGAGCAGTACCATGAGGAGCAGAAGCAGTACATGTAAGCAGGGAGTCCCTGAACCCCTCTCCGCACCCTCACCACAGCTGCACGTCCTCAGTCTCTGGAGGTCCTGGCTTCCCATGCAGAGAGGAGCCCTTGGGCCCGTTGAGATCCTGAGGGCAGGGCACAGACCGATCACCAACACGGACTGCCCTTAGTTTCCTGGAATGTTCTCAGTTTCTAGAGTTCTCAGTTGGCTTTTGTTTGCTCTTTCAGAGGCGCTTTCCACCACCAGAAACTTCTTTTCTCTACTTCTAGAGTTAAATTCACTTGAAAAAATCATGAGAACACTGAAGTATCTCAAGGGGGAGAATTCAAACTGAAGGCTGGGAATGAGTGCTGTGCACCTGCCTGTGTCCCCGTGGATGGAGGGAAATGGGCTCGGTGGGCCCTGTGAGGTGCACAGAAACAGTTCCCTGGTAGCCAGGAACCAGTAGGGGGAGGTAAGATGTGAACAGAGCTTTGTCCATTACCAGCCAGATGTGAAGGGTTACATGAAACGTGGAAAAAAACATAGGGGGATTTGAAGTCCGCAGCTACCCCGGGGGGTCTGGGGGAGGCCCACAGGAGGTGGGCCGTGGCAGGCGAGGGGACAGGAAGGTGGGCCGTGGCAGGTGAGGGGACAGGAAGGTGGGCCGTGGCAGGTGAGGGGACAAGAAGGTGAGCTGTGGCAGGTGAGGATGGGAAGGTGGGCTGTGGCAGGTGAGGACGGGAAGGTGGGCCGTGGCAGGTGAGGGGACAGGAAGGTCGGCCGTGGCAGGTGAGGATGGGAAGGTGGACCGTGACAAGTGAGGATGGGAAGGTGAGCTGTGGCAGGCAAGGGGACAGGAAGGTGGGCCGTGGCAGGTGAGGACAGGAAGGTGAGCTGTGGCAGGTGAGGATGGGAAGGTGGGCCGTGGCAGGTGAAAATGGGAAGGTGGGCCGTGGCAGGCGAGGGGACAGGAAGGTGGGCTGTGGCAGGTGAGGACAGGAAGGTGGGCCGTGGCAGGCGAGGGGACAGGAAGGTGGGCTGTGGCAGGTGAGGACAGGAAGGTGGGCCGTGGCAGGCGAGGGGACAGGAAGGTCGGCCATGGCAGGTGAGGATGGGAAGGTGAGCTGTGGCTGGTGGTCTGAGTGCGGCGAATGTGCAGGGGGCATCCAGAGAGAGGGCTGGAAAAGGAGGTGGGCGCTCAGCTGTGGTAGCTTCCATGTCCAGCTAAAGATGTTGGATTCCTGGAGTTGTTTTGGAAGGGATACTAGTCTGGCAGGGCCAGGGAAGCTTCCAGAAATAGAAGGCAAGAGGACGAACCCTGCTGCCAGGAATCTTGTGGTTCAGAAGTCGAGGAATCAAGAATCTAGAGTGGTTTCTGGATCCTAGCCATGGTGGTTGGGCTGTCCTTCCACGTGGTCGGGAATGGCTGGTGTTGGCGTCCGGGCAGGCATTGGTGTGCCGGCATCAGTGTGGGGAAGGCAAGAAGGGACGTGCTTGTGGTGGGACGTGGTGATTGTGGTCACAGTGAACACTGGTGTGCTGTCCCAGCTCTCTGATGTAACGATGCTCCTTTGTTATTCTGTCGGCTTCACCTACGTGTCTAGGGCTGGCATGCCACCTTCGGGAGGATGGTTTGTATGTAAAAGCACACTGTAATTGTGGGGTGGAAATGACCCTGAAGTTGGCCCTCTATAATCCCAGTGATAAAAATCTCCAGCAGAGGTTGGGCAGGTGCTAACTGGAAGAAGTATAGGAGCACTCGGGGATTATTTGATGACGTTTTTGCATTAGACAGTGTCTACTCCAGGCCAGCGGGTTGGCAGGTTTCCTGGGGCCTGCTCCGGGCCCTGGAGTTTGTGTGAGTGTGTGGGGCCAACCCCAGCCATGAAGCACTTAAGGCTTAAGGCTCAGCAGCACGGCCGTGAGCACAGAACACCAGCACACAGATGTCGAGTCAAGGGACTGGGAGCGGAGCGTGGCTGGGGTCACTTGTTACAGAGGCTCACCTCATCGCGAGCTCTTGGGAAAGCCCTCAGTTGGGGCAGGACCTTGGCAGCTTCGAGAATGAGCTGTTACCTCTCATGTAAGGCCTCATTTTTAGACGAGGAAACCAAGGGTCTGGGCTCTCAAGACCACCCAGCGCTGAGGCATGAGTGGGCAGCAGTCCTCAGTACCATGGGCAGCGTGGCTCCAAATGCACTGTGGACGCAGCCCCATGACTCCCTAAGTGCAAACAGAAGCTTTCTGTTTGTATGAGGAAGGCCTAGGTCTCGCCAGTAAGCAGAGGTGCTTGAGCCCGCCCAAGATTTAAGAGGTATCTCTTCGGTCCCTGGCAGGGTTTTTGAAAAGTGGCCCAATTTCCAATATTTAGGAATCGGGAGATTTGGCTTCATCATCTGGGCATCTGGTGTCTTGGGAAGTCCGCCCCGCCGTGCCCTGGTTCATTCCCCTGTGGCAGTGGGGTCTGCTGGAGTTGGCAGCACAGGAGCTACTGTAGTCCCCACCAGGGCCCCTGGTTTCTCCAGCCCTGCTGTCCTCATTAACTTCTCTTTCTGGCCCCTGAAAGCTTCTGAGTTTGCTTCTGAGTAGGAACGGGCCTGAGTCACACATCTGACTTTGCTGAGCTGACTTTTTCAACCTCACTGCCCAGGTGTTGTTAATATGTACCCCCTGAACCCCGCCCCCCTACCCAACCAGGGGGTAGCTTCTGCCTGACCCCAGGAGCACCCCATGTCTTGAACAACCTGGAAGGAAAATCCTTGGGTCTTCTGAGTGTGAGTTTTCAGATCGTTAGAAGTTTGCTGCCTTGAGCTCGCTCACAGCTGGGTCCCAGGGGCTTCAGTAAATCTCAGGGTCATAGAGCTCCCTGAACCCACGGCACATGCCTCCATTCACGTATTCCAAACTCAATGACCATGACAGTGATGAGCACCCTCATCTCAATCCTGGAAAAATACCAGCCCTGGGTGCACAAGGTTCCAGGCTGGGCTGATGAGTAAATTCACTTGTTTGATTTAAAATTGGATTGATAGGTTTTCTTTCTCCTATGTTCACAGAGACAAATGCCTTACGAAGACATAAGGAAAAGCTGGAAGAAAAAATCATGGATCAATACAAGTTCTATGATCCTCCTCCAAAGAAGTGAGTTGATTTAAGTGTAGTGACATAAAGACAGAACTTAAAAGCTTCCTTTTCTGTGCACAGGGTGAAAGCAGCCATCTAGGGCAGGCCCCGCACCATCCACTGTGTGGCGGATCACCTGTGCAGGGATGTCTCCCACATCAGAGAGAGTTTAGAATCCTTTCAGCCTGCCTCTGTACTCTAGCTTGTCCTTTGAGGGGTGGCCAATGCCTGGTGACCCCAGTGAGACACAGGCTTCATTTAGCTGTGAGCCTTTTTAAGGGGGCAGAGCATCCGTGGTCCTGGAGTCACTCAAGCAGGATGGCAGGGCTGCCTTGTCAGGTTTTTGTCTCAGGATTAAACATGACGTGGACACCCATGTTCCTGTTTTGGAGAGGATGCTTGGGCAGCACACTTGGCCCAGCCCCCATGGTCTTCAAATATGGGAACCTTTTGACCTTGCGCAGATTTTTCTGGATTCACAGAACCTCAGGGTGGCTTCATGGATATGTCTCTTCCCAGAGAGCAGCAGCTCCCCCCGAGTGGAGCTGGCCCAGCCTAGCAGTACTGCCCCTTGTCCACGGCCTGAGCCCCAGGAATTGTCCCTTCGGATTGTCCTGGCCCAGCCTTGAAGTCAAAATCACCGCAGATCCCTTGAGGTCTCTCTGGGAATCCAGAACCACAGAATTTCCAAACCTCGGTCTGTTTTTGGTTTTTGTGTGTGTGCTTTTTGTTTTGTTTTGTTTTTTCGAGACAGAGTCTCACTGTGACATCCAGGTTGGAGTGCAATGGCACAGTCTCAGCTCACTGCAACCTCCGATTCCCAGGTTGAAGCCATCCTCCTGCCTCAGCCTCCCGAGTAGCTGGGATTACAGGCATGCCCCACCACGCCCACCTAATTTTTGTATTTTTAGTAGAGATGGGGTTTCACCATGTTGGCCAGGCTGGTCTCGAACTTCTGACCTCAAGTGATCCACCTGCCTCGGCCTCCCAAAGTGCTGGGGTTACAGGCGTGAGCCACCATGCCTGGCCCAGAACCTCGGTCTGAAACTTCTGTTTGACACAGAAATTGAAGCCAAGATGAGAAACTGGAGTGATAATATAAAAATAGGTGCTGTTTAGTTTCAGAGTCGGGGTGAGAGCCCAGGCGGGGTTCTCTTCATGTCACACCAGGATGCCCTCGGTGTCCAGCTCACTGTGATGTTATTGCTTACTCTTTAAATGCACTGATTTTTAATCAAACAGCCTGCTCTCCTCTGCCCTCTCCACCTCACCCAGATTACTCAGTGCCAGGGAGGAGTCAAGGGAATGCCAGCTTATTTCACTGATTATTAACTTTAGCAGAAAATGAGATTCATGGATATTGCTTTTTGACAGAAAAATTGCCAACTAAATTAAGCATGGCATCACTTCCTTCATCCTGGGAGACTAGAGTCGATTTCTGCCACGATGCACATGCTTCTACCATCCCCAGCCCTGCACCAAACTGCGAATTAGGTTCTAGCTTCTGAGCCCCAAATATGATTACCATGGTCATGAGCGTCATTGTCCTGAACCCCACGTGAGTGGCCGAGCTTCCCAGACTGGGGAAGAACATCCCAGCCCATGTTAGGGAACCAGGGACCCACTGGGGGTGTGTGGGAGGGCTGGCTATGTCCTAAACATCTACTTCTAACCAGGAAGAACCACTGGATTGGAGCCAAAGCCTTAGTCAAACTCATCAAACCAAAGAAAGAGGGTTCGAGGGAATGCTTAAAATCCACCGTGGACAGCCCTCCCTGGCAGACGGAGTCCTCAGACCCTGCCTCGCCGGCGGCCTCTCAGCCGCTCAGATCACAGGCCGAGAACCCCGACACCTCCCCACTGGGCTCCAACTGTGCAGAAGAGCTTGACGCCCACAACGGGTCTGCGGGGAAAGGTAGGGGCGGCCGCCCTGGCCGTGGTCGGGTGAGGAAGGGGGGTGTCCTGAAGGGTCCCGCACCGATGGCTGTGCACACGTGTGCAGGAACGTGCCAGGGGTGGGTGACTGCATGTGCGCCTTCTGCTTAGACGTATTACGAACCAAGTAGAAATGTCAGCATGGCGACGGTTTTGTCCCATAATGCTTTTGTTATTTTACTTTATGTTTTATTTTAATTTTTTTGAGACGGAGTTTCACTCTTGTTGCCCAGGCTGGAGTGCAGTGGCATGATCTCAGCTCACTGCAACCTCTGCCTCCGGGGTTCAAGTGATTCTCCTGCCTCAGCCTCCTACGTAGCTGGGATTACAGGCGCCCACCAACACGCCTGGCTAATTTTTTGTATTTTTGGTAAAGATGGGGTTTCACCATGTTGGCCAGGCTGGTCTTGAACTCCTAACCTCAAGTGATCCACCCACCTCAGCCTCCCAAACTGTTGGGATTACAGGTGTGAGCCACTACGCCCAGCCGCTTTTGTTATTTTAGAACGAAAAGCATCATTCATCACGTAGCCGGGCAGATATCTGAATATCCAAAGCTGACATTCATGCAGGTACCATAGAGACAAGCGACATAGCTTATTTTGGGCTCCCTCATATGTGCCAAAGATTTGCAGTAAGCTGCTTTGTGCAGGGAGATCCCAGGTGCGCTCAACATGTTCTCCATATATAGAAGACCTCCCGAAAGCCTGGGGTGGTTCATCTGTTACCGCTTTGAAAGGTGGGTTAGGACTTCTTCAGCCTGATCTGGCCTTGTGTCCCACCAGCCATAGGACACACTGTGCCTTTTCCCTCAGGGCTGTCCTTTGGAGTTTGCCAGGGGTTCTGAGACAAGAACAGGATTTCTCGTCGTGTGTGCTGTATTTCATCAACTGTCAGGAGCCATGAAAGCTGCACAGTTACTTTATATACCACGAGGCAATCAAACGGTACAGGGCCACCACTTCGAATTTTTATTACGCTCTTGTGGAAAGAGCTTTTCTAAATAAGAATTCGATTTTTGTACACACACGTAAAAGGAAAATAGGAGCAAGATGAGTTGGTTATGACCATGTCATTTTTGTCACCATGGCCACCTGGCCAGTGGTGACTGAGACATCATCAAAATTGCCTCCTAATTTCCGAGATGTTAAAGGTGTCTTAGAATCGATTAGACACAGCATTTACCGTACACATTGTTAAATTTTCAGCTTTACCTTTAAATATCATTTTGGGGAGATTATTTATCCCAGGCCTGCACCCTGAGTCATTTACATTTTTACAAAGGACACCAGGACTTTCTGATGACCCAGCCTGTGCCTGAGACCCATGGGGTCTTGGAGGTGGAGGATATAACACTGAGGACCAGCGACAGGCTACCCTCTGAGTGTGGTGTGTGCACAAGCCTTTCGGGGCACATTCACAAGTACCTGTTGTGTCCCCTTCAGATGCAAAAAAAAAGACCTGGTGCAGTGGCTTCATGCCTGTAATCCCAGCACTTTGAGGGGCCAAGGCAGGAGGATCACTTGAGGCCAGGAGTTTGGGACCAGCCTGGGCAACACAGGGAAACCCCCATCTCTACCAAAAAAAATACTTTTTTAAAATTTAGCCAGGTGTGGTGGCACGTACCTGTAGTCTCGGTACCTGTACCTGCTCGGTAGACTTGAGCCCAGGAGGTCGTGGCTGCAGCAAGCTATGGTCATATCACTGTACTCCAGCCTTGGCGACAGAGTGACACCCCATCTCTAACAAAAATAATGTTCACGCACATTGTTCAGGGACTAACACATTGTCATTCTTTAATGGGGATAAGATTAGACAGAGTCAGCACCGTAAGACAGGGTGAGAAAAAGAAAAAAATTAGAGGCCTCACATGCAAGTAAGTGAGAAGCTTAACTGTTTTTAATCTAGAGGGGTTCTGTTGCCTCAGGTTTTTATATTGGCTCCTGTTTAATTTTTGGACATTTGTCATCTCAACTTGTAGTACTCTTTAAGTGGAATTAATTAACTATAATCAGCCTGAGTTAGGAAAACTTTCAGAGAAAAAAATGCTTGACTTGTCCAAAGTGATCCATGAGCCAGCATGGATCCGTAACCATGATCACGATCGCTAGCAGCCACCATGTCTTGGGTGCTCCCTCTGGGCCCAGCACCCTTTAACTACTTTACAAAGATCAGTTGGCTGTGAGTATTTGGGTTAATTTCTGGGTTCTCTCTTCTGTTCCATTGGTCTATGTGCCTGTTTTTAAACCAGTACCATGTGCTTTATGCATCTCATTGAATCCTAAGGACCCTGTTGAGGCAGGTGGAAGTGGCCTCCCCTGTGTAGAGGTGAGAAAGTGAGGCTCAGCAGTGTGAAACGCTTGCTTTGGGTAAGTGGGACCCAAACGCAGGTCGACCGCACTCTGGAGCCTGAGCTCTTAACTGCATGCACTTAACTGGATGGACTGCCTCCAGTTAAAGCTCTTTGGGTCCCTGAAGATGCCGAACAAGAGCCTAGCCCTGAACTGGCCGCAAGGACACCAACCTTCAATAAAGTGGTCCCTTATTCTGTGGTGTGGGCCACTGTGGCCACCAGGTGGTGCTGTGGAGAAAGAAATAATGGAAATCCTGGTATCAACTTTAATCCTATTTCAGAAATCGGTTAGGTCGATTAATGTTAATATAAGACATGTTTAGAAAGTTAGCCCAATTGTCTGCTTTGTTAAGACACTATAATTTAAAGGCTAAGGAGTGGAGGATTGGAGTGGAGGATGTATATAGAAGATCTAAAAGGAAATCATGATTCTTGGTGTTGAAGGGTTTTTTTTAGTATGCAAAGGAGGTATTTAAAGTATTTTAAAACTCATCCTGCCAAAAGATTATTTTAGAGATACAAAATCATTGGTGAATACTTCAGATAGAGTATTTGATAACAGCACCCTGAAACGCATCATTGAGTGTTCCCAAGGTCTTTGAGTGGGAACGGGAGGATTGTGTGAGCTGAGCTGTTAGGGACCCCGTCATCAAAATGGATGAGTAAGAGAAGTTGGGCCCTAAATTAATAAGCTTTCGTGTTTAATAATTTGGCACACTGAAACCGAAAAATCATCTAGACCACTGGCTCCTTGGGCAGTATGTAATTCTCCTCACATGCTGAGGAAATAAATTGTTGGCATTCAGGTGCCTTTAAATTAATTGAGTCAGAGCACAGATGATTACTGAGCCCTGATTCTGGTCTTGAGTACTGTGTACTGTTTTCATCTTTCCTGGGCAAGATGGGATTCTGATTTCTTAAGTACATTTAGCTAATTTCGATTCATTTGTCATTATTGTTCATTTCATTTATTTGTGTTTTCTTTTTCCTTCCTCCTTTGGGTTACCAATTGATAACAATTTAGCACCTCCGCGCAAAAAGAGTCCTTTTTTGAAAAGCAAAAACAAGGACAAAGACAAGTCTCCAACGACCCACCCAGCTCTCTCTAAACGCCTGCGGTTCTGGTCTTCCTCCGACATCCCATCCTCTCCTAACGAGCCTCTCTCTTTCTCCAACATGGGAGATTTCTAATCCCTTCCCTTTATCATGTGTCTGCATTGTGTACCCTCCTTCATTTCTGAAATTCAAACAAACAAAAAAAGCCAGCGTCTAAAAGGCCAGATGGCTGATAGCGGACCCCTCCTCCTGCCCCCAATTTCAAGCTTAAAGTAGCCAGCGTGGATTCTGATTTCAAAATAGAAGATGAGTTGTCACACTCCCTGGACCGTTTCTTCAGCACAACAAAGTTTTAGGGGGAGCCTCAGGATATACGTGCACATGTCCTTGGGCCAGGATGTCCGTACTAAGTAAGTCGAGCGGCCGCGCCCCTCTCCCGTCTCTTGCACCTGCGAGCTTATGTTTTGCCCGTGTGTCAAGCAGCACTGGCGGGTGGTTGCTGCACTTCCTAAAATGTACAGCCTCTGCAAAGTGAGGGGTTTTTTTAAGACTTATTTTTAAGCAGCTGAATTTAAAACTGCTGCTCTTTTCTCCTCTTCCTTTGTCAGAGCACTGAGTTGTGGGCCTTTTCCGGTAAGGCCCTTAAAAGATGTGTTCTGTTTTGAAGGATTGATTGCTCCATTCCGGCATTTTGACTAATTGGATTGATTTTGCCCAGACAGAGTTCAGCCCAGAGTGAAGTTTTATGACTGTGCTGTGGTTTTATGACATCTTGGATGCTGAAGTTAAAACAGCAGGAGACAGAAAGAACATCAGCACACAAATCATGCCTCGAGCAAGGGAAAATGCCAGCCGGCCAGCGAGGCCATTACCTACAGAGCATTTCCTGTCTCTAGCCATCCCTGTACCACCTCCGTTATTTTTGTCATATCCTGATACCGTCTGTGATGACCTGCATGTTTTCCCTTAGGTTGATTCACAGTTTGTAGTTAAATGTATTAAAAGGAAAGATTAGTATCAGTCCTGTAAGTGGAAAACACAAGTATCATCATAAAAACAAGGTAATCGGAAGAATAAACACATAACTACTAAAATATGAGAGTCGGTTAATGTGCCACTGACTTCATCTCAGGTTCAGCTCTGGGAACCCTGGGCGGCCATGGCACCGGATCCTCCAGACCTGTCTTCCGCGCATGCTGTTGGAATTGTGCTTTCTCTGTCCGCTGCTCATGCTAACTGTTCACTCATCTCCGCCTCCCCTGTGGATCCTCATTTTAGCTTCACCTGTAGGATGACCTGTCCCGATTCATTCCACCTGTCCCGATTCATTCCACCTGTCCCAATTCAGGCAGACTTGAATCTTGCTTCTCATCAAGGTTATCTTTCAAAATCCAAATTTCCCCTTGATTTCAAATCATCAGCTCTGGGCACTTAAAACTGCACAGTGAGCCCAGACTGAGTGCCTGGGAGGGCAGACGGCTTGATGGGTGGAGAAGCCGAACCGCAACAGTGAGTCCTGGCTCTGCACACGGAGTGGGACACTCTGCAGAGTGCTTTGTCAGCTCTTAGGAATGCCAGCCATGTTCATTTTTATCTTGTGTTGGGAGAGCCTGTCCTCTTTCCTGTGGGGTAGTTGGTTTTATGGGCTGTTTTTCTTTTATGATTTTATATATGATTTTATTTAATTTTGACCAGAGTTTATGTTCGTGGTAGAAAAGTTAGAGATTTCAGAAAAGCACAAGATACAAGGTAAAAATTTTCTTGCAGTTAGTCTCACCATGCAGAGATTAAGGCTTCCCTTTTTGAAAAAATAGAATATTGTGAGGTTAGCAATAAACTTCTATTTGAAGTCCTTAGGGAGTCCAGTCAGCAGGACCTTCGGATCCTCAGCTACAGGCTTGGATCCTTGGAAGTCAGGGATTGGAGTTCCGGACAGTGTTACACAGGAGATGTGTCCTAGAGTGAATATGTGTGACTTTTACCAACAGTTTATCCCCTCATGGGCTCCATTTGTTCCCTCCCAGCCTCTCAGGGCTGGCAGTATGACCCCAGCATTAGAGCCAGAGCCGTCCTCATGGGGCCTCCAACACCCGCCTGAAGCCAAGCCCTCTTGCCCCGACCTGCCCCGCCAGGCCCCATTTAAGTTGCAGCCCGAGAGCTGTGGCAGCCCCGCTTTTGTCTCTGTGGTCCTCGTGCCCTGCTGCCCTGCTTCTAGGCCATGGTGTGGTTTCCCAGCCTGAGTACAGGACTTGGCAGCCTCATTTCTCAATGTCCTCTTCTGCCTCAGGCCCTGGGGATCTAAAACCAAAGCGAGGCTCCCCACACAGAGGCAGCCTTGACCGCACAGATGCCTCCACTGATCTGGCCGTGAGGTCCTGGCCCTCGGAGCCGGGTTCCCGGACCTGCTCAACTTCAGCCACCACTACAGCCCCTTCCAGCTCCACCCCCATCGCCCGGCACCCAGGCTGCACCAAAGGTGAGTCTCGGGCCCTTCCAGAGCCACGAGCGTTGGGCTTAGTGTCCTTCCTGAAGACCCCAGGCTCTCGGAAATCAGAGGGGTCGCTCTCCCTCTCAGCCTGAGAGGTGGTGAGCAGAGGGGTGAGGCTGCTGACAGGCTTTGGTGGCACAGGCGCTGCTGTGCTTACCAGCTAAGGACTTTGGGCAGGAAACCCTCCAGAGGCCCAACTGCAATGGGTCCTCAGAATCCACTGCCACCACCGGCATTCAGGAAGTGAAGGCACCAAATAGCTCCAGAAGGGAGGTGAAGGTGGGCTGAGAACCAGAGTTTGGGCTAAAACCAGGCAACTGCCATTGCCCTACCTTGGTAAAAGTTTGGGGTTTTTTTTCTTGAGAGAAGATAAACTATATATTTTAAATTAGTGTGTGTATGTGTATTTTAAATTTTTTGTAGAGATGTTGCCCATCTCATCATGTTGCCCAGGCTGGTCTCAACCTCCTGGCCTCAAGCAATGCTCTTGCCTTGGCCCCCTAAAGTGCTGGGATTACAGATGTTGAGCCACTACACCTGGCCAAGAAAGGATAGAGTCTCTGAACTGGAAGTTCACTGACACAGTTGAGGCAGGTGTCCTGTATTGAAAACAAACGGGTTCAGTGAAGGATTTAGGAACTCCCTGTCTCCAGGGTGCCAGGAGTTCACATCTTTAGGTGTGAGATTAAAATATTCTTTGAGTAATCTCATTAGCCTGAGAGAGTCCCAGCAGAATGGCTCAGTCAGATCTTGCCAGTTGACACGCAAATCAGAGATAAGAGAAATGATTGCACCCAAGAAACAAGAACAGGATGCTATAAAAAAGCAACAGGGAAGGGAGAAGCATTTGGAAATTTAAAATATGCAAAGAGAAAGGAAGAGATACTGCTTAAAACTGAAAAGGGCATTCCCCTTATAATTTAAGAGATAGGAAAATATCCAAAGAAACAGCTGAAGGAGTTGAAAGTGATTGCCTCTGGGGGTGTTGGAAGTCAGAGAGCAAGAAGGGGTTAATTTGCATAAATAAACCCACTAACCTGACTTGAAGCCATGGGCATGCAGAACCTTGAGTCTGAATAACAAAGCAACAGAGATAGGGTCCTGACCTCAAGGGACCCTCCCACTCCAGATATCTGTTGCAGGTGGGCATGTCGCCATCTCCAAAATGGAGACCCTGTTTTCATTTTGGAGGGGACCCAGGGTCTGCTATCAGGTAGAAACTAGCGGGATTGAGGCGTGGGGCATTTTCCAGTCCTCAGGGAAATGCCAAAGGCTTGATGGCCAATGGATTCCAGGTCTATTTCTGGTCAGGAGCTGTTAGTGCAAGGGTTAGTCCCCAGGAATTCAGCCTCTCCCCTCAAGGAGTAGATTCTGATTTTGCCTGTTTTTCTTCCTTCTTCCTCCTGCCACCTGAAGACAACTTGACTGCTGAAAGCGAATTGCTCTCAGGGCTGGCCCCTGAGACTGGAAAGGACTCCCCAGGGTACTCAATATTCAGCTCTTTTTATATCATCCTTAGGCCAGAACACGCCTTTGGTCCACACGTTCCCGCCACAGCAGAGGTGGAAGTGTGACTTAAAGGGGATGGGAATCGGGAGTGTCAGGGTTGTCCCAGCAGGAGAAAGGTGGAGGGGTAGGAGAGGCAGGTCCCAAAGGCAGCATCTGCATGCCACTCCCTCATCCCCAAGAGCTGGAGCTGCTGGGATCCGGGTGCCAGGCAAGGTGGCGGGGTTCCCTGTAGATGAGGCATGTTCCGTAACCGTGACTCACCAGCCTTATTTTCACCTTAGGCTATAACTCAGAAGACAACCTCTGTGAGCCATCCCTGGAGTTTGAGGTCCCCAACCACAGGCAGTACGGTGAGTAGGGAGGGTGCTGTGTCCTCCAGCCTGGGTTTCCAGACTGGTTTTTATCCACGGTACCTTTCCTTTAAGCTGAGTCCTGTAGGGGAGTCCAACACCAAATGAAGGTGGAAATGGGGGACCCATTCTTCCTTCCCCTCCCCAGGGGGCTGAGCGTGTAGCTTCTACTTACATACCTCCAGTGGTGGGGAATTCGCTACCTCCCAAGCATCACAGTTCTGGAAGCACTGACCTCTCCTCTTCATGCCTTCAAGCACCCTTCCAGGCTGGCCAGGAAGTTCCAGTGGCCCAGGTGGGGAGCATTCATTTCAAGAAGGTCCCTTACTGTCCTCACTTGGCTGCAGTTGCCCATAGTAGCTCTGAGGTGTATTTAGTCTTGGAAATTGTTAGAAGCACTTGTCATTTGATTTGGGCATGTTATAAATTTCTGCAGAAGGGAGACAGTAAACAGTGCCTGCCTTCTCAAAAATTAAAAACTACCTTGGTTTAATTTTTGAAAAGCAACCCTAGAAGGGTGACAAAATAATCCTAAAAAGACCCCTCAAAGGTTACATCGATTTCAGTTTACTTCTGAAAGGCTTGGTAAGTGTGGGAGCTGGCATCACCTCCTACCCCTATCCACGGTCTAAAAAGCTTGATGGTGTTGACATTCTTAGTCTTCTACTTGAGTAAAGAACTGTAATGAAACAATTGAATGAACGGGAGTCTTACATCTTTACACTGAGTGGAGGCTAATCCAACAGAAAAAATCTGCCTCGTGTGCTGGGTGCATCTCCCTGAGCAGCCAGATTTGCGATCAGTCAGCTAACCATAGGAGCTTTTTTCATAAATGTTGTTTCCTCTAGCTTCTCTTAGGAAGAAGAAGGGAAAAGGATTTGCGTTGCAATACTTAAATAAACAATGGTGCTTTCGGGCCGTTGATCGCTATCACAGTTTCCTTATACTGAAATTTACTTATTTTTTAAAGAGAGATGTGCATTTGTTTGTTTCACATTTTCACTGCTCAGGGAGGGGACCGATTCTGTTTTTAGGCTATTCACTATCACCAAGTATGTTTTTGGCTCAGTTTCAAACATGTTTGCTAGCAGGTGTTTTCTGGACATCTGCTGTTTGCAGAGCACCTCAGCCCTTGGAACCAGGTGCCCTGTGGACCCAGGAAACCTGAGTGAACTTGCCTTGGTGGCACAGCGAGCAGAGGAACCCCAGGTGTCTCTTCTGCAGGCTCCTGAGGTGGCTCAGCTCAGCACCTGCTGGGTGCTGGGGGTGGCAGGGACAACTGAAATGCCGTCCCTGCCACGGGGTTCATAGACAGCAGCATACACATGTTTGCTCTCGAGATAGGGCCACTGGAGGAGTGGCCCAGGAGAGGCGTGCGGGCCCTGGAAGTGATGGCCTGCCCCTGTAGGGAATGGTGCCAGCCTTCCTGAAAGTCTGCAGTAGGGTGGCACGGCAGAGCCACACTCAGGCAAGCACCCATTGTGGCCAGGAGGGCAGGTGGGCAGGTGTCCTCAGCACCATAAACCTTGATTTTTTTCCTTTGGGGCAGATGTAAATTTGAGGCAAATGAGACAAAGAAGCTGAAGAACAGCAAATATCCAGGAGAAGGGAGTCCCCCCTTCCTTCCCAGGCCCCTGGCACCTGCTCCCTGTGGGTCCCCTGACGTGACACCTCCCTGGTTACAGGTGCACGCACTTACACATGCGCAGAGATGAACAGCCCTCATCTCTCTTCCCATGGCCTCGGCTGAGGCTATCCACATGTGTTCCAGAGAGCAGTAATAGAGGAGGGCCCCCCGACCTCAACCTCTGGTTCACCCAGTGCAGCCTTTTTTTTTTTTTGCCCTCTATACTGGTGTTGTATGTGAGATTTCCTTTGTGAAGTTGTTTGAAGCTGCAGCCCCAGGCCTCATAAACGTAGATAAGCAGAGTTACCATTTGTTGATGGCTACTTGTGCTGTGTCCAGCACTCTGTTGGTGAAGCGAGACTTCCTTGCTGGAGCGCAGAGGGAGTCCCGGAGTTCCTCCTTCCAGAGGGTGTTGGGCTTAGCTTTGGCACAGGGTTGTTCTGGTGCATAGTTTTTCTCAGATGGCTAATCTGGGATATACCTGGTCATTGGCTTTTTAACTTTAACACTGCCGTTTCCTTTCAGTGTCGTGGCCAAGTAGCTTAGAGAGCAGTAGAAATACATCCAGCAACAGCTCACCTCTTAACCTAAAAGGTAAGTCTTGTGCTTCTGTGTACTTTTAAAAATTGATTTGGGCCAGGCACAGTGGCTCACGCCTATAATCAGCACTTTGGGAGGCCCAAGCAGGTGGATCGCTTGAGCCCAGGAGTTAGAAACCAGCCTGGGAAACATGGCGAAACCCCATCTCTAAAAAAAATAAAAAATTAACTAGGCATGGTGGCGCATTGCCTGTGGTCCCAGCTACTCAGGAGGCTGTGGTGGGAGGCTCGCTCGAGCCTGGGAGGTCAAGGCCATAGTGGGCTGTGATCATGCTACTGCATTCCAGCCTGAAAAACAGAATTGAGGCCCTATGTCAGAAAAAAAAAAAAGTGTATTTGGTGGTTTGGCTCTGGGGTCATATTATCATAATTTTTAAAATACATGACTAGGGGTTTCAGATGCATTCGGACGCATTCAGAGGCCACACAGTACAGTTTCAAGGCACAAACTGGGAGTTAGAATGGGTTGGGGTTCAGCTCCCTCCTCCCCCAAGCAGCACTGAGAATGCAGGCATGTCACAGGTCCCGAGTCTCATTTACTTCATCTGTAGAATGGGGAGAGTAACACTAGTTCCATTCTACTGTGGCCACAAAACAAATGTGGAGGATTTTGATTCTTGGAACATGTATAGTTTGTGTTAGGCACAGAATGTGGTCTTTCTTCATGAACCTTCCCTGTACATTTAGCCCCTAGCACGTAGCAGGTGCTGAATAAGCTTTGAATACGTGAATGAGCGAGCGCTGACAAGGGCAGTGCCTTTCAGCTAGTAATAACTTAAACTTTAGCAGAAGCTTTCCACTTTTACCTCAAGGTATTTTGTTTTTAAAGCCAAAGTGAAATTCAAAAGGACCCCAGACTTTCAGCCTGGTGGGAGTAAGCCCTGGGTTTTCGGGCAAGGGTTTTACTCAGATAGTCTGAAGTGGGCAAAGGCAGCACGAAGCCTCTGGAAGCCACCAGAGGGCTGCCAAGACTGATGAGGGTTCTCCGTCTCCTGCCCTGACACCCAGGCTCCTCCGAGCAGCTCCATGGCCGGTCCGAGAGCTTCAGCAGCGAAGACCTGATCCCCAGCAGGGACCTGGCCACTCTGCCCAGGGAAGCCAGCACACCGGGACGCAACGCCCTCGGCTGCCACGAGTACCCCTTGCCTCGGAACAGGCCTCTCCCACAGGAGGGTGCCCAGAAGAGGGGCACAGCCCCTCCCCACGTCGGAGTGCGGCCCTGCCCGGCCTCCCCCAGCAGTGAGATGGTCACCTTGGAGGAGTTCCTGGAGGAGAGTAACCGCAGCTCCCCCACCCATGTGAGTGATCCGGACACAGACTTGGCCCGTCTCTCTTCCCTCGCTGTCTCTTCCTGGCCCAGGATCATAGCTGCAGAAAGGGATGGGGTGGGGGGGCATGGCCTAGGCACAGAACTGGCTTGGACATGAGAGGCTGACTAGAGTACTAGCTGGCAAGTCACCACAAGCCAGCCGCCAGCCCCTGACCCTGGAGGCTGCTCTCCCCTGGGTCTGGGAAGTCAGCTGGCAGAGCTTGTGGCCGGCACCAAGGGTGTGTGTCCAGCGCCTGACTTACAGGGCTAGGATCTCACGCTGGGTTTTGTGGCAGAGCTCTGAGTACCCGCTTACCCTGCATTTTCTCCAGCAGGGGTTGGCAAACTTTTAAGGACCTTGAAAGGGCCAGAGAGGAATGATTTTAGGCTTTCTGGGCCTCACAGTCTCTGTTGTAGCTACTCAATTCTGCCACATTCAAGAAAGCAGACACTTGATCCTATGTCAATAGATGGACATGGCTGACATCCAATAAAGCGTTACTTAGGGACACTGACATTTGAATTTCATATGATTTTCGCATGTTGTGAAATACGTTTTTACAAAATTTATTTTTGACCAATTAAAAATGTAGCAACTGGCCAGATGCAGTGGCTTACGCCTATAATCCCAGCCTTTGGGAGGCCAAGGTGGGCAGATGACCTGAGTCCAGGAGTTTGAGACCAGCCTGGCCACCATCTCTACAAAAAATACACCCGTCTCTACAAAAGATAAGCAGAGTTGTAGAGACACCCATCTCTACAAAAAATACAAAAATTAGCCGGGCATTGTGGCAGGTGCCTTTAATCCCAACTACTTGGGAGGCTGAGGCAGGAGAATCATTTGAACCCGGGAGGCGGAGGTTGCAGTGAGCTGAGATTGCACCACTGCACTCCATCTTGGGCGACAGAGCGAGACTCCGTCTCAAGAAAAAATAAAAATTAAAATGTAGCAACTATTCTCACCTTACAAGATATACAAAAACAGGCGGCTAGCTGGATTTGGCCCCAGCTCTGCAGCTCCTCACCCTAAACACTGCCTGTTGACATCCTCCTGCCACCTCTGAAGGTCTTCATTTAGCTTTTTTGAAGCTGCACATACGTCTTTAAAGTGCTCTGAATTTCATCATGTGAGCTGTTGGGTTAGTGAGTGAAGTTCACTGTCTGCAATTGAGCCCTTTTGAGGATTCTTAAATCTTCAGTCTTTCCATCTCATTCCCCTTAAAGAAACACATTTGGACTTTGTCTAGCTCTCTGGCAAACCCTGTGACCTGCATTACTAGGGCACAGTGACACAGAAAAGAAAGTGTGTGTTTGGTAGATATTTATTGAGCACCTACTGTCTTATGTTAAGCAGTATGCATGGTGCCTGCTCTTGAAAAACAAAGCAAACCAGTTCATCAGCAGGTTTTCTTTGCCTGCATGTGCTGTGTCCAGCCTTGCAGTTGACACAAGAGAAATATAAAACATGGCCCTGGCCTTCCTTCACTTAAATATTCCTCTCTCCCAAGCACTTACTCTGTGCAAGGAGCTGGAGAAGCCAAAGCTGGAGAAAACAAAGGAGGGCCTGCCCTTGAGAAGTTATTGGTCTAATGTTGTGGTTCTCAAACTCAGGTGTGCGTTTGAATCGTCTGGGGGCCTTGCCAGACCACAGAACCCATCCCTTGAGTTTCTGAATCAATGGGTCTGAGGTTGGGCTCGCTGAGATTTTGCATCTTTATAAATTCTAGATAATGGTCTTGCGGCTGGGTAGGCACCATGGTTTAAGAACCTCTGGTCTAGGCCAGGCGATGGCTCCTGCCTGTCATCCCAGCACTTTGGGAGGCTGAGGTGGGCGGATCACTTGAGGTCAGGTGTTTGAGACCAGCCTAGCCAACATAGTGAAACCCCATCTCTACTAAAGATACAAAAATTAACCGAGTCATGGTGGCGGGTGCCTGTGATCCCAGCTGCTCGGGAGGTTGAGGCAGGAGAATCTCTTGAACCTGGGAGGCTCAGGTTGCAGTGAACCAAGATTATGCCACTGCACTCCAGCCTGGGCGACACAGTGAGACTCTGTCTCCAAAAAAAAAAAAACAGAAAAACTGCTGGTCTAATGGACTGAACAAGAACACTCCAGAAATTGGGGGGCCCTACAGCTGGAAGGCTTTCCTTCTCAGTCTTTTTTTGTTATATGCCCCTTATGATGCGTTCCTTTCCCTTTGGAGATCTGGAGGCAGGTCCTGAGCAAGGAGTGGGGCCCCTCCCTGCTCAGCTCAGACTCGTCCTCACAGTCCCCATTCCCTATGCCCTGTACTGTTACCTTTCCATTTTTAGCTTAAATGAGACCCAAACAGTCTGGCTGTAGCAGTTTCTGTTGAAAGATGATGCCTGGCGTGCAGCGAGCCAGCTCCCTCTGTCTGCCTGGGATATTTAACCTCCTACCCCTGACACACCTGACTTCCCTCCTGGTACCCCTGACACACAAGGACCCTAATGTACACAGGGGCTTCCCATCCCAGGGAAATGACAACCGTATGCCCACCGCGCCCCCACTCTCTGGGCGTCGATGATGCAGGGAGGGCATGTCACAAGATGGGGGCTCCCTGTGTGGCCAGGAAGGGTGGGTATGAAAGGCTCTGAGGTGTGTAGGGAGGAGCCTGGCAGAGTGGAAAGCAGCTCTGGAGTCAGGCAGCCACAGGCTTTCATCCGGGTCTGCCTCTCTGTGGACGCATGGCCTGCCAAACCTCCGTGACCTGTTTCTTTACCTTGACACAGCCTTTCAACAACCTTGCAAGGTCATTTTGAGGATTAAATGAGTTTCTTTGCAATTATACATGTGGTTCCCAGAACAGCACATGGCCCCACAGGTGATGAAAGGTACCTGTGGATATCACGGGTCTTACTGGATGCCCACCCAAGATGTGTAGCGTCAAACTAGCATAAAACAGCAGATGCATCTCTGTCCAGTGGCACCATGTCCAGATGTTTGTGTGGGACAGGAGTTGCTGGCAGGTGCAGATGGCTCCTGAGCTACCAACCCGCCTTCAGGCTGACACCCGCTGGCCTCTCATCCTCCATGAACTCACTTCTCTTCCTCTTCATCCATGTCAGCCTCAGAAGAAGCTGTGCTTGCAGAAGGCTGCAGTTCCCTGAGTGGGGCCATAGACCCTTGCCTCCGTGGTTCTGTCTGTTCCCAAGGTGGTGGCAGATGACACCTGCTCCCTGGGCAGGGGAAGCACAGCCCGGGCGGCAGCTTAGCAGGGACAGTGTGGCAGCTGGGCCTTCCCAGTGTCTTCATTTCCCTGTGCAGCCCCACCATTTCCCCTTCTGGACCCTTGTGGACCCCATTTGTACCTCTCTGTCCCCTGCCCCCTCCCACCCCCATTCTGCCTCTCTCTTCTCTTTCTCGGGCCCGGAGAGAGGTCTGAGTGGCAGTGAAGGTTCCGGCGTTTCAGGAGCTGCTCTTGTTCCTCTTGCCCTCGGTGGCGCAAGGTGAAGTCCTTATGATGTCCCGGGGTGACTGGGGAAGGAAGGCCCTGCTCACGCCTGCCAGGGTTCTAGTTCCTGCTGTGCTTGGTGGAAACCAGACAGACCGAAGCAGTCGGCTGTAGTCGAGGTTTCTGGGAAACTTACTCACTTTGTAGGAAGTCATTTCCCTCTCTGGGTCTGTTTCCTTATCTGTAAATTTATGGGGTTCTTTCCTGGTGGTCCCCATGCTGTCTCAGCCACCCTCACCATCCTGCCCAGGGCTGGTATGTGTGGTGGGGGCGGTACATGTGCCTCGGAAAAGGCAGGCAGGAACTACAGTCCCAGCCCCGCGGGCTGCTCAGGGGGCGTCCTGGGCGGGAGGAGGCTCCGAGGACCCGCCCGACCCTCATGCCCACCTCCACCCTTTACTCTCTTCTCCGTAGGATACTCCCAGTTGCCGGGATGACCTACTGAGTGACTACTTCCGAAAGGCCAGCGATCCCCCAGCCATCGGAGGCCAACCAGGACCACCTGCCAAGAAAGAAGGGGCCAAGATGCCCACCAGCTTTGTGGCCCCCACTGTCAAAATGGCCACCCCCACCTCGGAGGGGAGGCCGCTGAAGCCCGGGCAGTACATAAAGCCAAACTTCAGACTGACTGAGGCCGAGGCCCCACCCAGCGTGGCCCTGAGACAGGCCCAGCCTCCCCAGAGCCTGTCTCTGGGCAGACCCCGGCAGGCTCCGGTGCCCCCAGCTTCCCATGCACCTGCCAGCCGCAGTGCCTCCCTGAGCCGGGCCTTCAGCCTGGCCTCAGCTGACCTTCTCCGGGCCAGCGGGCCAGAGGCCTGCAAACAGGAGTCCCCTCAGAAGCTGGGGGCTCCTGAGGCCTTAGGGGGCAGAGAGACAGGCAGCCACACCCTGCAAAGCCCCGCACCCCCCAGCTCCCACAGCCTGGCCCGGGAGCAGACCCCACTTGTGGGAAAGGCCAGCAGCTCCTGTCAGGGCCCAGGTCCCCGCTGCCGGCCGCTGGACACGAGGCGCTTCTCCCTGGCTCCCCCAAAGGAGGAGAGGCTGGCCCCCCTGCATCAGTCTGCCACAGCCCCCGCCATTGCCACTGCAGGTGCTGGTGCTGCTGCTGCTGGCAGTGGCAGCAACTCCCAGCTCCCGCACTTCTCACCTGCTGCAGCCCCGGCTGCCAGGACCAAGCCCAAGGCGCCCCCACGCTCGGGGGAGGTGGCCACCATCGCCCCTGTCCGGGCAGGGCTCAGCCTCTCAGAGGGAGATGGGGTCCCGGGGCAGGGCTGCAGTGAGGGGCTCCCGACCAAGAGCCCAGGTTGGTCTCCTGATTTGGCTCCCCACCCCGGCCGGGGCCCCGAGGACTGCAGTCGAGGGAGCATCTCAAAGAGCAGTCCGGCCTCCCCGGAGCCCGGCGGGGACCCGCAGACCGTGTGGTATGAGTACGGCTGCGTGTGACTGTCTCATGGTTGAGCTCGCAAACCTGAAAACTACTGACGCGCCTTCCGACTCTCACGGCCTTTTCTCCTGCTTGCCTGCGGTGCCAGGAAAGGGTTTGGAATGAGGAAAGGGGTTCCCACGCATTTCTGCTGTTTGTTCTCTGAATGGAAACACTGTGCCAAGCCCCGAGAGGATTACGCTTCCAGGTGTGTAACGTGTCTTCTGTATCTGCCGCTTCCAGCAGCTGATATCTTTGGAAAAAATCCACGTCAGCATGGGGACCAATTAGGATGCAATGACAAACTGACTTCCCCCAAAGCAGACACTACTCCAGTATGTCCCAGTAGAACACTCATTTGCAACGTGTGGAGCTCCGTTAAGCACACACACACTCACACAACAGGCCTGGCGGGTCGAAAAGCCCACTCCCTCTCCCAAAGGCCACTGGATCCCAGGAGAAGCCCAGACTGGCAATACTACAAAGGTCTCCAGGGCCTGGCAGACCCCAGAGTCAGGCCTGCTGTTAAAAAGTGAGAGTGCTGCTGTTCCATTCCTGGGGTCCCAAGCGCTTCCCTTTACCCCAGGACCCAGGGCAGGCTGCAGGGCAGCTGGTGGTGGCCTTGGCCATTTGCCCCCAGCCTCCAGCTGGCTCCTGAGCTCTGCACCAGGGGTTTTGGGGACCACACAGGCACCTGCCTTCCTAGATTTCCCTGGCTCACTTTTCTGCAAACACTGGATCTGCCAGGCCTGGGGATTGGGGGGCAGGACAGAGGCCCCCATCCAGCCCCCTCCAGGCCAGTGTGCACAGTGCACCGAGGGGTCACCCGCACAGAGCGAGGTGCAAGCTCGATGTGTAACCTGGCTGCAGCACCCGACTTCCCCAGTCTCAGATGGGGTGTTGATTTATTTCTGAATAACTTTTTGGGTATAGAAACCAATTTTTTTTAATATATGACATGTATATGTACACACTCATGTGAAATATGTATACTTCGGGGGGATCTATTTATGTTCCAGTGGGAGTCTCTCTCTCCTGTCAGGAATCTTATCTGCTGCTTTGTGTCTTTGGTCAGATTCCTGACAATTTAGCTTCCTGTTGTAAAGGTGCTTTTCCTGGGGTAAACTAAACCTATTGATTTTTTTTTTAAGATTTTTTTTCCTTTTGATTTAATATGCCGAGAAAGAAACGGGAGACTTTTGAATGTTAACAAGATCCATTTTAGGAGTGTTTGGGGTTGTGTATTAAATAGCCATTCGTTCTGGAAATCAAGGACAGAATTGTAATAAAATGGAATGGAACCGAAGCGCGGTCTGGCTTTCCTCATTGCACATTGTTAGCATCAGGTGGGCCCCTGGGGACTTGGGGCTCCCTGCGCCCCTCCCTCTGCACCCCGGGGACCCTTCCTCCACAGTTGGAATCCACCACTTTCCTTGCCACTAGGTGGGGGAAGCTGTTATACGTGCAACCAGAGACACATGTGAAGGACAAAGATTTCCTGTAAGGTGACAGCTTTCCACCCCTCCCCAGGTGTGTTTAAGTTAGCATCAATTGAATCCTATTTTGTTTTTCTAATGGGTCACCACCACCACAGGGGGCATGCAGTGGGCTGGAGACCAGTCTGGGCAACATAGCGAGACATTGTCTACAAAAGAGAAAAATTAGCCAGGCGTGGTGGTGTATACCTGCAGTCCCAGCTACTCGGGAGGCTGAACACAGAGGATCCCTTAAGTCCAGGGATGTCGAGGCTGCAGTGAGCAGTGATGGCGCCACTGCACTCTAGCCTGGGAGACAGAGTGAGGCCCTGTCTCAAAAAAAAGATAAAATAGCGGGGTGTGGTGGTGTGCACCTGTAGTCCCAGCCACTAGGGAGGCTGAGGCGGGAGGATCACTTGAACCCCAGCAGTCGAGGCTGCAGTGAGCCAGGGCTTGTGCCTCTGCACTCCAGCCTGGGCGACCGAGCAAGACCCCATCTCAAAAATAATTGAAGAATCCTATTTTGCTATGGCATTCGTCTCATGTCGTGACAGGAGCTCAGCCTGAAGGGGCTCCTTACAATTTTCCCAAGGCTACTCAACCAGTAAATGCTGGATCTGGAATTTGGACCTTAGGGGCCGCAGATACTGAAATCAGATGCATGGTGGGGAGGAGGAAGAGAGGGAAGGAGGAGGCATGAAAATGGCCATGCTTGACCAAGGTTCTTCTGATGTTTTTCTGTCCAGCTGCCACCTCAGTGTCTCCTTCCTTCCCACCAAACCTATTTTTTGGCTCTCTCCACTTGCCTCATTGCCCGTTCTCCCTGAGGCTCTGCAATCTGTCCTTGTATCTGGCCACTCCGCAGAAACTGCCATCCATGCTGTTTTGAGCCAGACTGAGCGGCGGCCACCCACAGTCTTCATCCTGTGTGGCCTTTGCAATACTTGACAATTGGCCAGACACTTCTTGGCACCCTCAGCCTCTGCTGCACGCTTCTCTGTCCCTCTGGGACAGCTCTGTGCTGCCTGTTCCTTTGTCCCTTCATTCATCCCTCTCGGGGGACGTCAGGGCTGTGGGCAGAGCCCTGGATTCTATCTCCACCACTCCCTTCTGGTGCATTTCCCCTTCAGGCCTGACCCCACCCTCCCTACGCAGGGAGCGCTTGTGGAGATGACCTCCAGCCCAGCGTCTCCTGACATTCAGGCTGGGACTGCTGCCCTCATCAACCCAGCTCCCCTGTTCCCAGGACCATCTCTGCAGCCTCAGGAGCCTGAGATTCGAGCTGGACTCCTCCTTTCCTCACATCCCCCATTTCACAGGTCACATCCTGGACCTGAGGGTGGGGCAGGAATCTGGGCCGCTCCCCTCTGCTGGCTGTCTCTGCCCTAGGTCACACCCTCCAGCCGACTGGTCCCGCTGCCTCGGGCTCTCCCCCTACTCTTCCATCCACTCCAGCCAGCTTTTGGTCCCATTGGTCCCGCGGGAGAGCTCCTGCCAAGGTCGCTAATCCAGAGGCAACTTCTTGGCCCTCCGTCACTTCTCAAGAGGTGCCCCGACTCGGGACCTTCCTATTTAGAACACTCCCCTCCACATTGGCCACACTTGTGAGCAGCGCGAGATCAGGCATAACCAGGTCCACACACGTGTGTGTCTTTCCACAAGGTCAGACGCTGTTTCTTTTCGTTTTTTTTTTTTTTTTTGAGACAGAGTTTCACTTTTGTTGCCCAGGCTGGAGTGCAATGGCACAGTCTCAGCTCACTGCATCCTCCGCCTCCCGGGTTCAAGCGATTCTCCTGCCTCAGCCTCCTGAGTAGCTGAGATTACAGGTGCCCACCACCACGCCCGGCTAATTTTTGTATTTTTAGTAGAGATGGGGTTTCACCATGTTGGCCAGAATGGTGTCGAACTCCTGACTTCAGGTGATCTGCCCACCTCAGCCTCCCAAAGTGCTAGGATTACAGGCGTGAGCCACCACGCCTGGCCTCTTTTAAATGTACAATAAGTTATTTTTGACTGTAGTCATCCTCTTGTGCTATCAAATACTAGGTCTTATTCTATCTAAATCTGTGTTTGTTCCCATTAACCATCCTTACTCCCCTCCCACTCTATTACCCTGCCCAGCCTCTGGTAACCATCCTTCTACTCTCAGTCTCCATTGTTAGGTAACTAGAGCACCCTAATGGCGCTGGTTCCGGGTTCTTCTTCCTCAATGCAAGCCCGCCAAAGGAAAAACCAATCAGAGAGAGGTGTTTTTCCCACCTCGCTCTAAGCCCCACCCCAACCAATCACAAACATCCACGCAGCCCTCCTGGGCATAAAAGAAGCAAACCCCCCACCGCTCTCTCTCTGTCTCCTGCCCAGCCCAGCCTGCTGCCTCCAATAAAGATCTCTTGGCTGAGCCGGTGTGCCGTGGTCTTAAGTCTGAGCGTCACTCTTGATTTGTGATTGGTTGGGGTGGGGCTTAGAGCGAGGCGGGAAAAACACCTCTCTCTGATTGGTTTTTCCTTTGGCGGGCTTGCATTGAGAAGAACCCGGAACCAGTGCCATTAGGGTGCTCTAGTTACCTAACATCCATGAGTTCAGTTGTTTTCATTGTTAGCTCCCTCAAATAAGTAAGGGCACGTGAAGTTTCTCTTTCTGTGCTTGGCTTATTTCACTTAACATAATGAACTCCAGTTCCATCCATGTTGCAAATGACAGCATCTCATTCTTTTTTATGGCTGAGTAGTACTCCGTTGTGTATATATGCCACATTTTCTTCATTCATCTGTTGATGGACACTTTGGTTGCTTCCACATCTTGGCTGTTGTAAATAGCAGAGTCACTGATGTGGGCAGAGCCTTCGGTGGGAGATGCTGGGTGCTGATCACGAGTGACAGAAAGATGGTGTCAGTTGAGATGGCCATTTCAAGCTGCTGAAGTCTTGCTCCTTTTATGGTCACAGAGTCTTCTGGTGAGGACTGATAGTGGAGAGTGTGCTTGGTTATGTCCTTATCTGGCTGGATGTAGTCTTTATTGATCAGGTAAAACATGCGGTCCCTGTTGGCGAAGTGCCATATTAAATTTAAGATGGAGTCTTTTTCTAAGATGGAGTTATGTACGTCGAAGGTGCTCTATACACACGCCCAGCCTTTGCAGACTAGGTCCTCTCTACAGGCTCCCCTCAAGGCACACCCAGCCCCCTGATCATACTTCATCAAGCCCGGGCATACCCACAACTTTCATTACCACCTATTCCCAGAAGGCCCAAACTTGTATCTCCAGCCCCCATCTCTCCTCCAAAACTCCAGATCTGGATTTCCAACTTGCATGTCCCAAACGCACCTCAAATTCAACATGCCCAACACAGCTCACCATCCTCCCCCTCCAAATCGAGGCCTCTTTGTATTCCCACCCCCCCCACACCTGCCCCATAGACATCCAGAGGATGTTGGCCTTCCCCTCACTCTCCCCTGTGTCCTGTTACTCCATCAGCTGCTTTCAATGATAAGACCCTGCTTACCTCCACACCAATCCCAAGCCACAGCCCCCTTCAGCAGTACCATGGGATCCTGTGGCTAAGAGAGCATCCTGGATCACGCCCCCTCCTGAGTTGGTGTGGTGTGTGACCTGGTGGCTGGGAAATACCCAAGTTGCAGCTGGATGTTCTTTTTTTTCCTTCTGAGACAGGGTCTTACGCTGTCCCTCAGGCTGGAGTACAGTCGTATGACTATGGCTCACTGCAACCTCAAGTGATCCTCCTGCCTCAGCCTCCTGAGTAGCTGGGACTACAGGCACATGCCACCACATCTGGCTAATTTTTTATTTTTTGTAGAGACAGGGTCTTGCTACATTGCCCAGGCTGGTCTCAAACTTGTGACCTCAAGTGATCCCTCGACCTTGGCCTCCCAAAGTGTCAGGATTACAGGCGTGAGCCACCACACCTGGCCAGAGTTTGACTCTTTATCATCAGTAATTATTTATTATAAATCATTTATTATAAATAATAAAACGTACAATAACAATTTTTGTAAAATCCATACAACCAATTGATTCTTGCAGAAAGCTCATTGATTTTTTTGCTGGTGTATTTGTAGCCAACCTAGGCTTGCAATTGACAAATGAGCGTAGCTCCAACACAAATGTGGTTGATAATTTCTTTTATGTTAACATGTAAGATGAAAGGGAAACAAGTCAAAGATGTATGTCAGAACTTCACTGAAAACATGAGTGACTTTGTTTAATCAAGTGGTAGTTTCTGAACGCTGAACAAATATTTCCTCAATTTTTTGTACTATTCCTATTATAATGGCTACAGATGCAACACACTTTTTAAAAAATTGAGATATAATTTACATACCATAATATTGACCCAAGACATCGTCTCTATTATTCTTAAGTCTAGAGACACTAGACAATGAAAAAAACATAAATCGGGGGGGTGGAGCCAAGATGGCCGAATAGGAACAGCTCCGGTCTGCAGCTCCCAGCCTGAGCAACACAGAAGACGGGTGATTTCTGCATTTCTCTTTGAGGTACCGGTTTCATCTCACTAGGGAGTGCCAAACAGTGGGTGCAGGACAGTCGGTGAAGTGCACTGTGCGCGAGCCGAAGCAAGGCGAGGCATTGCCTCACTCGGGAAGCGCAAGGGGTCAGGGAGTTCCCTTTCCTAGTCAAAGAAAGGGGTGACAGATGGCACCTGGAATATCGGGTCAGTCCCACCCTAATACTGCGCTTTTCCAACGGGCCTGGAAAACGGCACACTAGGAGATTGTGTCCTGGCTCGGAGGGTCCTATGCCCACGGAGTCTCACTGATTGCTAGCACAGCAGTCTGAGATCAAGCTGCAAGGCAGCAGCCAGGCTGGGGGAGGGGCACCCGCCATTGCCCAGGCTTGCTTAGGTAAACAAAGCAGCCAGGAAGCTCGAACTGGGTGGAGCCCACCACAGCTCAAGGAGGCCTGCCTGCCTCTGTAGGCTCCACCTCTGGGGGCAGGGCACAGACAAATAAAAATTCAGCAGGAACCTCTGCAGATTTAAATGTCCCTGTCTGACTGACAGCTTTGAAGAGAGTAGTGGTTCTCCCAGCACGCAGCTGGAGATCTGAGAACGGACAGAGTGCCTCCTGAAGTGGGTCCCTGACCCCCGAGCAGCCTAACTGGGAGGCACCCCCGAGTAGGGACAGACTGACACCTCACTCAGCCGGGTACTCCTCTGAGACAAAACTTCCAGAGGAACTATCAGACAGATGAATTTGTGGTCTCACGAAAATCCGCAGTTCTGCAGCCACCGCTGCTGACACCGAGCCAAACAGGGTCTGGAGTGGACCTCTAGTAAACTCCAACAGACCTGCAGCTGAGGGTCCTGTCTGGTAGAAGGAAAACTAACAAACAGAAAGGACATCCACACCAAAAACCCATCTGTACATCACCATCATCAAAGACCAAAAGTAGATAAAACCACAAAGATGGGGAAAAAACAGAGCAGAAAAACTGGAAACTCTAAAAAGCAGAGCACCTCTCCTCCTCCAAAGGAACGCAGTTCCTCACCAGCAACGGAACAAAGCTGGATGGAGGATGACCTTGACGAGTTGAGAGAAGAAGGCTTCAGACGATCAAACTACTCTGAGCTACGGGAGGAAATTCAAAACAATAGCAAAGAAGTTAAAAACTTTGAAAAAAAATTAGAAGAATGGATAACTAGAATAACCAATGGAGACAAGAGCTTAAAGGAGCTGATGGAGCTGAAAGCCAAGTTTCAAGAACTACGCGAAGATTGCAGAAGCCTCAGTAGCAGATGCGATCAACTGGAAGAAAGGGTATCGCTGATGGAAGATGAAATGAATGAAATGAAGCGAGAAGGGAAGTTTAGAGAAAAAAGAATAAAAAGAAATGAACAAAGCCTCCAAGAAATTTGGGACTATGTGAAAAGACCAAACCTACGTCTGATTGGTGTATCTGAAAATGACGGGGAGAATGGAACCAAGTTGGAAAACACTCTGCAAGATACTATCCAGGAGAACTTCCCCAGTCTAGCAAAGCAGGCCAACATTCAGATTCAGGAAATACAGAGAATGCCACAAAGATACTCCTCGATAAGAGCAACTCCAAGACACATAATTGTCAGATTCACCAAAGTTGAAATGAAGGAAAAAATGTTAAGGGCAGCCAGAGAGAAAGGTCGGGTTACCCACAAAGGGAAGCCCATCAGACTAACAGCTGATCTCTCAGCAGAAACTCTACAAGCCAGAAGAGAGTGGCGGCTGATATTCAACATTCTTAAAGAAAAGAATTGTCAACCCAGAATTTCATATCCAGCCAAACTAAGCTTCATAAGTGAAGGAGAAATAAATTACAGACAAGCAAACGCTGAGTGATTTTGTCACCACCAGGCATGCCCTAAAAGAGCTCCTGAAGGAAGCACTAAACATGGAAAGGAAAAACTGGTACCAGCCACTGCAAAAACATGCCAAATTGTAAAGACCATCGAGGCTAGGAAGAAACTGCATCAACTAACGAGCAAAATAACCAACTAACATCATAATGACAGGATCAGATTCACACATAACAATATTAACTTTAAATGTAAATGGGCTAAATGCTCCAATTAAAAGACACAGACTGGCAAACTGGATAAGGAGTCAGGACCCATCAGTGTGCTGTATTCAGGAAACCCATCTCACGTGCAGAGACACACATAGACTCAAAATAAAGGGATGGAGGAAGATCTATCAAGCAAATGGAAAACAAAAAAAGGCAGGGGTTGCAATCCTAGTCTCTGATAAAATAGACTTTAAACCAACAAAGATCAAAAGAGACAAAGAAGGCCATTACATAATGGTAAAGGGATCAATTCAACAAGAAGAGCTAACTATCCTAAATATATATGCACCCAACACAGGAGCACCCAGATTCATAAAGCAAGTCCTGAGTGACCTACAAAGGGACTTAAACTCCCACACAATAATAATGGGAGATTTTAACACCCCACTGTCAACATTAGACAGATCAACGAGACAGAAAGTTAACAAGGATATCCAGGAATTGAACTCAGCTCTGCACAAAGTGGACCTAATAGACATCTACAGAACTCTCCACCCCAAATCAATAGAATATACATTTTTTCAGCACCACACCACACCTATTCCAAAATTGACCACATAGTTGGAAGTAAAGCTCTCCTCAGCAAATGTAAAAGAACAGAAATTATAACAAACTGTCTCTCAGACCACAGTGCAATCAAACTAGAACTCAGGATTAAGAAACTCATTCAAAACTGCTCAACTACATGGAAACTGAACACCATGCTCCTGAATGACTATTGGGTACATAATGAAATGAAGGCAGAAATAAAGATGTTCTTTGAAACCAACGAGAACAAAGACACAACATACCAGAATCTCTGGGACACATTCAAAGCAGTGTGTAGAGGGAAATTTATAGCACTAAATGCCCACAAGAGAAAGCAGGAAAGATCCAAAATTGACACCCTAACATCACAATTAATAGAACTAGAAAGGCAAGACCAAACACATTCAAAAGCTAGCAGAAGGCTAGAAATAACTAAAATCAGAGCAGAACTGAAGGAAATAGAGACACAAAAAACCCTTCAAAGAATTAATGAATCCAGGAGCTGGTTTTTTGAAAAGATCAACAAAATTGATAGACCGCTAGCAAGACTAATAAAGAAGAAAAGAGAGAAGAATCAAATAGATGCAATAAAAAATGAAAAAGGGGATATCACCACCGATCCCACAGAAATACAATCTACCATCAGAGAATACTACAAACACCTCTATGCAAATAAACTAGAAAATCTAGAAGAAATGGATAAATTCCTCGACAAATACACCCTCCCAAGACTAAACCAGGAAGAAGTTGAATCTCTGAATAGACCAATAACAGGTTCTGAAATTGTGGCAATAATCAGTAGCTTACCAACCAAAAAGAGTCCAGGACCTGATGGATTCACAGCCGAATTCTACCAGAGGTACAAGGAGGAACTGGTACCATTCCTTCTGAAACTATTCCAATCGATAGAAAAAGAGGGAATCCTCCCTAACACATTTTATGAAGCCAGCATCGTCCTGATACCAAAGCCTGGCAGAGACATAACCAAAAAAGAGAATTTCAGACCAATATCCTTGATGAACATTGATGCAAAAATCCTCAATAAAATACTGGCAAACCGAATCCAGCAGCACATCAAAAAGCTTATACACCATAATCAACTGGGCTTCATCCCTGGGATGCAAGGCTGGTTCAACATACGCAAATCAATAAATGTAATCCAGCATATTAACAGAACCAAAGACAAAAACCACATGATTATCTCAATAGATGCAGAAAAGGCCTTTGACAAAATTCAACAACCCTTCATGCTAAAAACTCTCAATAAATTAGGTATTGATGGGACGTATCTCAAAATAATAAGAGCTATCTATGACAAACCCACAGCCAATATCATACTGAATGGGCAAAAACTGGAAGCATTCCCTTTGAAAACTGGCACAAGACAGGGATGCCCTCTCTCATCGCTCCTATTCAACATAGTGCTGGAAGTTCTGGCCAGAGCAATCAGGCAGGAGAAGGAAATAAAGGGTATTCAATTAGGAAAAGAGGAAGTCAAATTGTCCCTGTTTGCAGATGACATGATTGTATATCTAGAAAACCCCATTGTCTCAGCCCAAAATCTCCTTAAGCTGATTAGCAACTTCAGCAAAGTCTCAGGATACAAAATCAATGTACAAAAATCACAAGCATTCTTGTACACCAATCACAGACAAACAGAGAGCCAAATCATGAGTGAACTCCCATTCACAATTGCTTCAAAGAGAATAAAATACCTAGGAATCCAACTTACAAGGGATGTGAAGGACCTCTTCAAGGAGAACTACAAACCACTGTTCAATGAAATAAAAGAGGATACAAACAAATGGAAGAACATTCCATGCTCATGGGTTGGAAGAATCAATATCGTGAAAATGGCCATACTGCCCAAGGTAATTTATAGATTCAATGCCATCCCCATCAAGCTACCAATGACTTTCTTCACAGAATTGGAAAAAACTACTTTAAAGTTCATATGGAACCAAAAAAGAGCCCACATCGCCAAGTCAATCCTAAGCCAAAAGAACAAAGCTGGAGGCATCACGCTACCTGACTTCAAACTATACTACAAGGCTACAGTAACCAAAACAGCATGGTACTGGTACCACAACAGAGACATAGATCAATGGAACAGAACAGAGCCCTCAGAAATGATGCCGCATATCTACAACTATCTGATCTTTGACAAACCTGACAAAAACAAGAAATGGGGAAAGGATTCCCTATTTAATAAATGGTGCGGAAAACTGGCTAGCCATATGTAGAAAGCTGAAACTGGATCCCTTCCTTACACCTTATACAAAAATTAATTCAAGATGGATTAAAGACTTAAATGTTAGACCTAAAACCATTAAAATCCTACAAGAAAACCTAGGCAATACCATTCAGGACATAGGTGTGGACAAGGACTTCATGTCTAAAACACCAAAAGCAATGGCAACAAAAGCCAAAATTGACAAATGGGATCTAATTAAACTAAAGAGCTTCTGCACAGCAAAAGAAACTACCATCAGAGTGAACAGGCAACCTACAGAATGGGAGAAAAATTTTGCAACCTACTCATCTGACAAAGGGCTAATATCCAGAATCTACAATGAACTCAAACAAATTTACAAGAAAAAAACAAACAACCCCATCAAAAAGTGGGCAAAGGACATGAACAGACACTTCTCAAAAAAAGACATTTATGCAGCCAAAAAACACATGAAGAAATGCTCATCATCACTGGCCATCAGAGAAATGCAAATCAAAACCACAGTGAGATACCATCTCACACCAGTTAGAATGGCCATCATTAAAAAGTCAGGAAACAACAGGTGCTGGAGAGGATGTGGAGAAATAGGAACACTTTTACACTGTTGGTGGGACTGTAAACTAGTTCAACCATTGTGGAAGTCAGTGTGGCGATTCCTCAGGGATCTAGAACTAGAAATACCATTTGACCCAGCCATCCCATTACTGGGTATATACCCAAAGGACTATAAATCATGCTGCTATAAAGACACATGCACAGGTATGTTTATTGCGGCACTATTCACAATAGCAAAGACTTGGAACCAACCCAAATGTCCAACAACGATAGACTGGATTAAGAAAATGTGGCACATATACACCATGGAATACTATGCAGCCATAAAAAATGATGAGTTCATGTCCTTTGTAGGGACATGGATGAAACTGGAAAACATCATTCTCAGTAAACTATCACAAGGACAAAAAACCAAACACCGCATGTTCTCACTCATAGGTGGGAATTGAACAATGAGAACTCATAGACACAGGAAGGGGAACATCACACTCCGGGGACTGTTGTGGGGTTGGGAGAGGGGGGAGGGACAACATTAGGAGATATACCTAATGCTAAATGACGAGTTAATGGGTGCAGGAAATCAACATAGCTGGAGTGCAGTGGCACAATCTAGGCTCACTGCAAGCTCCGCCTCCTGGGTTCACACCATTCTCCTGCCTCAGCCTCCCGAGTAGCTGCGATTACAGGCGCCTGCCACCACACCTGGCTAATTTTTTTGTATTTTTAGCAGAGACGGGGTTTCACAGTGTTAGCCAGGATGGTCTCGATCTCCTGACCTCATGATCCGCCCACCTCGGCCTCCCAAAGTGCCGGGATTACAGGCCTGAGCCACTGCACCCAGCCTTGGTTTCTTTATTTGAGACAGAGTCTAGCTCTGTTGCCCAGGCTGGAGTAGAGTGGTCCAAACATAACTCACTGCAGCCTCAAACTCCTAGGCTCAAGTGATCCTTCTGCCTCAGCCTCCCATGTAGCCACTGCAGGTGTGCACCCCACACCCATTTTGTTGTTTTTTGTAGAGTAGGGATCTCATTATGTTGCCTAGGCTGATTTTTGAACTCCTGGGCTGAAGCAATCCTATCACCTCGGCCTCCCACAGTGCTGGGATTACAGGCATGAGCCACTGCGTCCAGCCAAAAAATGCTGATGTTGAAACTGAGTGATGTGTACATAGGGTTCATGTTGTATTACTTCCTTTTTTGGAGACTGAGTCTCACTCAGTCGCCCAGGCTGGAGTGCAGTGGCGCGATCTTGGCTCACTGCAACCTCCACCTCCCAGGTTCAAGCGATTCTTGTGCCTCAGCCTCCAGATTAGCTGGGATTACAGGCACCCACCACCACATCTGGCTAATTTTTGTATTTTTAGTAGAGACAGGGTTTCCCCATGCTGGCCAGGCTGGTCTCAAACTCCGGACCTCAGGTGATCCACCTGCCTTGGCCTCCCAAAGTGCTGGGATTACAGGCATCTGCCACCATGCCTGGCCATAAGGTTGGGGTTTTTCTTTTTTTTTTATTTTGAGACGGAGTTTTTGTTGTGTCACCCAGACTGGAGTGCATTGGCTCAATCTTGGCTCACTGCAACCTCTTCCTCCTGGGCTCAAGCAATTCTCCTGCCTCAGCCTTCCGAGTAGATGGGATTACAGGGACCCGCCACCACACGTGGCTAATTTTTGTATTTTTAGTAGAGATGAGGTTGCACCATGTTGGCCAGGCTGGTCTCGAATTCTTGACCTCAGGTGATCTACCCACCTCAGCCTCCCAAAGTGGTGGGATTACAGGCGTGAGCCACCGCACCCAGCTGTAAGGTTGGGGTTTCTCAAAGCGTGGGTGGTCAAGACCTATCAGTGGGTTGTAAAATCAATCAAGTCAGACAAGAGCTACATTTTTGAAAAAAAGGATAGGAATGGCGGAGGAATAGCAGAAGAGAACAGAGTGTTTCGGAAAGATTCTTCCAGAGCATGGGAAAGCCTTGCTGCATTAAACTTGATTCATATAATCAAGTGCAAATTCTCTGTCAAGAAGTCAAATGCATTTTCTTTCTTTCGGGCATGACCAGACAAAAGCATGGCAGCCTTGGTCCGGGCCTCATGGAGCCCGATCGGGAGTGTGATCTAGAGGCTGCGCTCAGGGGCACTTCCATGCTTTTGTGGCCTGGAACCCCAAGGCCCCCTCTCGGAAGTCGCCCCAGCTTCCCCCTGTACCTGCACGATGCTGCTGATGACCATGGGGAGAATGTTCAGGGGAAACCGGAGGATGTTGAACAAGGCCAAAGACACAAAGGCTGTCTGGGCATCCAGGATGTTGTTCTTGTCAATGGTCACGTAGACGGCAAATGTGCACAGGGCCACCTGCAAGCAGAACGCCCGGTGCTGACTGCTGTGCCCTGAGTGAGAGTCATCATCCTAGAAGCAGTGACAGGCCCTGGGGATGCGCTCGGGCCCTCCCCAGGTGGCCACAACTGACCGGCTGCTGGAGCTCGTGGAAACACCTGGGGCAGTATCTGGCACATAGCAGGTGTTCACTAAACACTCCAGGAATGAACTGGATAAATCAACGACCAGGAGGAGCCCAAAGAGCTGGCCTCTCCCATCAACTTTCTCAGCGATGTCCTAGAGGGGCATTCTTAGTATTCCTCAAAAGCACCAAGCACAATCCCCAAGCCAGGCCTTTGCCCCTGCCATTTCCTCTGCCTGAAACCATCTTCCATCTAGGTGGCCACCTGGCTCCTCCCTCTCACCATTCAAGGGAGCTGCCTCTCCCACTCTACCCAAAGAGCCCTGCCATCTGGCCATCGTCCCATGTATTTTCAGGGTCTCAGTACTGCCATTTCATTGTTACTTCCTGGAAGGTCATATAGCTTAAAAATAAAAACCATATACTTTGCCATATCCGCTGTGGGACCCTGGTTATTTCACCTCTCCAGGCGAGCCCCTATTTTCTCATCTATAAAATGGAAGTCATGATAGGCTTTTAAGAGCTGTTGGCGCTTATGTAGCGTGCTTATTTGCACAGGGCCCAAGCACAGTAAAACTCAACAGATGGCAGCTGCTTTTATTTCTTGTTACAAGATTTGGTCCAAATTCCTTAGATCATTCTTCCAAGGAATCTATTAATGTGGTCCCATAAGCAAGAGCCCAGTCCCATGGGCAGCCAGAGTTGGTTCGTGTTCTGGCTCTGACATTAACAAGACAGATGACGCTGAGCCATGGCACAGAAATTTTCCAGGCTCCAATGTCAAGAGGGAGGCAAGGTGCTCAAAACGACAGGGACACATGATCCCTGGGTGCAGCGGTGCAATCATGGCTCACCAAAGCCTCGACCTCCTGGGCCCAAGCATTCCTCCCACCTCACCCTCCCGAGTAGCTAGGACTACAGGCGCATACCGCCATGCCTGGCTAATTTTTTTATTTTTGTAGAGACAGGGTCTCCCTATGCTTCCCAGGCTGTTCTCGAACACCTGGGCTCAGGCCATCTGCCTGCCTCGGCCACCTAAAGTGCTGGGATTACAGGCATCAGCCACTGCACCCATCCTGGCTCCCATCTTCTAAGTGGTAATGAAACACTGGCATCTTACCTAAAGACATTTTTTTTTTTGAGTCACAGTCTCATTCTTTTGCATAAGACGGAGTGCAGTGGTGCGATCGCAGCTCACTGCAACCTCTGCCTCCCAGGGTCAAACGATTCTCATGCCTCAGCCTCCAAGTAGCTGGGATTATAGGCGCCCACCACCATGCCCAGCTAATTTTTTTGTATTTTTCTTAGTAGAGATGGGGTTTCGCCATGTTGGTCAGGCTGGTCTTGAGCTCCTGGCCTCAAGTGATCTGTCTGCCTCGGCCTCCCAAAATACTGGGATTACAGGTGTGAGCCACCATGCCCAGCCCAGAGATATTCTTTACTCAAAAGGGTCTACATGTATCTACATGATAGACTATTCAACCATAAAAAGGAGTGAAATTCTTATACATGCTAAAACATGGATAAACCTTGAAAACATCACGCTAAGAAACCAGTCAGATGGCCAGGCGGGGTGGCTCACACCTGAAATCCCAGCACTTTGGGAGGCTGAGGCGGTCGGATCACCTGAGGTCGGGAGTTCCAGACCAGCCTGACCAACATGGAGAAACTCCGTCTCTACTAAAAATATACAATTAGCCAGGAGTGGTGGTGCATGCCTGTAATCCCAGCTACTCAGTAGGCTGAGGCAGGAGAATCACTTGAACCTAGGAGACAAACGCTGTAGTGAGGCAAGGTCGTGCCATTGCACTCCAGGTGGGCAACAACAGAGAAAAAACTTCGTCTCAAAAAAAAAAAAAGAAAGAAACAGTCAGAAAAGGCCACCTGTTGTTTGATTCCATTTATATGCAATGTCCAGAGTAGATAAATAGAGACAGACAGAAAGCAGATTAGTGGTTGCCTGGGATGGAATGGAAGGTTTGGGGAGCAAGTGATAACAGGTACAGGGCTTCCTTTTGGGGTATTGAAAATGTCCTGGAATTAGTGGTGACTGTCGTATCATTTATACAAAAAACCCACTGGGTGAGCGTCACACCACCTACACAAAAGCCCACTGGGTCACCTTCACAACACCTACACAAAAACCCACTGGGTGACCTTCACACCACCTACACAGAAACCCACTGAGTGACCTTCACACCACCTACACAAAAACCCACTGAGTGACCTTCACACCACCTACACAAAAACCCACTGGGCAAGCATCACACCACCTACATAAAAACCCACTGGGTGACCTTCACACCACCTACATAAAAAAACCACTGAATTGCACACTTTTAAATGGTGAATTATACCTCCATTAAAAAAATAAATTTCGATAGGCATGGTAGCCCATGCCTGTAATCCAAATGCTTTGCGAGGCCAAAGAGGGAGGATCACTTGATGCCAGAAGTTTGAGCTGAGCTTGGGCAAAAAAGCAAGGCTGTGTCTCTACAAAATTTTTTAAAAAATAAGCCAGGTGGCTGGGCTCAATGGCTTACCCTGTAATCCCAGCACGCTGGGAGGCCAAGGCAGGTGGATCACCTGAGGTCAGGAGTTCAAGAACAGCCTGTCCGACAGGGCAAAACCTGTCTCTACTAAAAATACAAAAATTAGCCAGGTGTGGTGGCACGTGCCTGTAGTCCCAGCTACTTGGGAGGCTGAGGTAGGAGAATCACTTGAACCCGGGAGGCGGAGGTTGCAATGGGCCAAGATCGCGCCATTGCACTCCAGCCTGGGCGACAGAGCAAGACTCCCTCTCAAAATAATAATAATAATAATAAGTCAGGCATAGTGGCACGCACCTGTAGTCCTAGCTACTGGGGAGGCTGAGGCAGGAGAATCATTTGAGCCCAAGAGGTCGAGGCTGCAGTGAGCTATGACTGTGCCCCCGCACCAGCCTGGGTAACAGAGTGAGGCCCCTGTCTCTAAATAAGTAATTTTTTAAAAAGTACCTCTCCAAAGTCAACCTATTTTTTAGTGTAGAAGTCAAAGTGCTAACTCAGATCCCAGGGCCCAGCTGATTTGTAAAGTCCCTTCCCTGTACCTCATTTGGCCTCATCTGTCACTCTCCCCTCACTGCCACTGTTTCAGCCTCCATGGTTATCCCACCTATGAATGGGCACAGTAGTGCCCCAGGGCCTTTGCATGTGCTCTAGCTATTCCCTGGTTGGCCTCTTTACCTCCATCAAGTCTTTCCTCAAGTGTCACCTTCTCAGTGAGCTTGGACCACCCTACTTAAAACTGCAAGCCACCCCTATTACAAAGACCTGACTCTTTTCTTTCTATAGCACTTAGGATGGCTTTCTCTAGCACTAGGTTTTATTTATTGTGCCTGTTGTTCCTTGTCTGTCTCTCTCTGTGAAAATGAATGTTCCATGACTGGAGATTATTACTTGTAGTATTCACTGCTGTATTGTCAGAGCCTAGGACAGAGCCTAGATCATGGCGCTCAGTGAATGTCTGCTGGGTAGATGATGGATGGGTAGGAGTGGATAAATGGGTGGGGAAGGGGTAGGTGAATTTGCCTGAGGGCAGAAGAGCACATCAGAGGTGTCTCTTCAGCAATGAAGCAAACCAGGCCTCAGGCATCTCACCACCAAAACGTACCAGCCCTCTTGGTGAGCCAAGTACCAATCGATGCCAGCTGCTGGCAGCACAGGGCACACACAGAGAGGGGACAGGACATCACACAGACCCTTTCAGGTCCACGGTCCTGTCTTCTCCAGGAGGAAGAAGTCATCTAGCCATCCACCCCTCAGTTATTAACTGAGCACCCATTATGCGCTGGGGACTGAGGAGGGCTTGGCAACCCTGAGACGCACAGTCTAGTGGAAGTACAGGCTTTAACAGGCTCCCTACAGGCAGTGTTTGGAAATCCGAAGAGGCTGGTAGGATGGGCACAATGACTGGGGCTCCAGGCAGGAGGAGACTGGAGTTCGCCTTGTAATAGGCGAGGGTCAAGGGTGCGAAAGTCCTTCATACACAGTGAGGAGCACCTGTCCCCTAGGTGCCTTTTCTGATAAACGTGGAAAACCAATGAATGGAACCCCTACTCTCCAGCCCACCCCCTAAAAATCCTGATGCCCTGTGTGAAGCTATCTGCTCTTACTGCCTGCCTGGCATCTACTGCTGTTTATGGCAACACGCAATTTTCTCTGGGGGAACTGAACTTCTCCCAATCTCAACCTATGAGCTTCAGCCACAGATGAACCTCCTCCCTCACCCCCTACCTTGGCCCCAAGCCCTGAAAGACATGACCCAGCCCTGGCTGACCCAAGCATCCTATCTCCCTGGGCTCAGTGACTGGCTCAGGAAGAAGCATGTGATCGACCACAACCAATGAGACTCAATCCCATAGCTTTGCAGGAACTACTGGGGAAAAGAGTAAGACTCTCTGTTCACAGAGGTTGCTGAGGTGACAGGATGATCAGGAAACTGCCAGCTAATAAAGAAACCACCATCAAGAAAACAGAGCTGAGAGTCAGAGACGTTGTTATTCCCAACATTGTCTTGCGAACTCCTAGATCCAGCTATGCCTGGAACCCCATCATGCTTGAAAGTCTTTTTCTAGACTTTTCAGTTTTATGACTCAAAAATCCCCCTCTTCTCTTACTCTAGTTGATTTAAGCTACGTTTCTTCATTTGCAAGACAGTTCCTAACTAATATGATTTATTTCAACCTCTCATTCATTCATGTATTTGTTCATTTACCTACATACATTTACGGAGCATGAACCATTTGCCAAGTTCCCTATGCTTTGCGGGTACAAGCACAAAATGACAAGGTCTGACTGGGCGTGGTGGCTCACGCCTGCAATCCCAGCACTTTGGGAGGCCGAGGTGGGCGGATCACTTGAGGTCAGGACTTTGAGACCCACCTGGCCAACATGGTGAAACCCCATCTCTACTAAAAAGACAAAAATCTTAGCCGGGTGTGGTGGCACACACCTGTAATCCCAGCTCCTCAGGAGGCTGAGGCAGGAGAATCAGCTGAACCCACGAGGTGGAGGTTGCAGTGGGCTGAGATTGTGCCACTGCACTCCAGCCTGGGCGACAGAATGAGACTCCGTTTCAAAAATACAGAAATGTATAAATATATAAATAAATAAAATGACATGGTCGTGGCCGTGTCTCCATGGACCCTAGGATATGATCAGCAGAGAACTACAGGACAGATCATTACCACAGAGAATGATGAATTATTCTAACAAAGGGAGATTCCAGGTAAACAGAAGGCAAGAAGCTCACAAATCATCCAAGACAGAAAATGTTAAATATTGACGGTTGCCTGGCAATGCTATTTCAGGAAAGTGCATTAGGTGGACGTGGTAAATGCCAGGCTTGGCATTCCAGAAAAACAGTGCCATCAGTCCCTGGATGGCATCCCTGGCCTTCCCTGGCCTCTGTTTCCATCACACCTACCGCTGGGTAAACACCTCATCGTCTTTGAAGCACAGGAATGCACCAGTGGAAAAAACACTCAGACACCTTCCAGGGGAACTGAAGGCCACATATTTTATCCTAATGTAGTCAGAGGCTTCGATGCCTCGGCCAGGACAAGGTCTCCCTAACTGACACCCAGGCCCATCTGTTTCTTGCCAAACAGCTCAACAAACTCTGTTTCTGGAAACTCCGGGAAACTAAATGGCAAGGAAGGTCAAGAAAAGGGTAAGTAAAGCCGGTAGCCGGGTTCAGTATCTCACATCTGTAATCCCAGCTACTCCAGAGGCTGAGGCAGGAGGATCACTTTAGCTCAGGAGCTGGAGGTTGCAGTGAGCTGTGGTCAAGCCGCTGTACTCCAACCTGGGCATCAAAACAAGACCCTGTCTCTTTGAAAAAAAAAAAAAAAAGAAAGAAAGAAAGAAAAAAGAGAAGAAAAGCCAGTCCTGCTCTTAAGCATCTTCTGCTGTGGTTTCCTAATGGGGAACAGGGCAGGAAGTGATAAGCAAAGTTTAGTGACAACCTGGAAACTGTGGGTTTTGCCAACGAATCCAATGTGCAGAGCAAAAAGCTGTGAGAACACACTGCCCATCCCCTCCTAAGCGGGACACAAGGCGCAGACCAAACCTCATCACCAGCGCCCTCTGGCTTGGATCTTTTCCTCTAAGAGAAGACCTTTCAAAATGCCATCAAGGCCAGGTGCAGTGGCTCATACCTACAATCCCAGCACTTTGGGAGACAGAGGCAGGCGGATTGCTCGAGCTCAGGAGTTTGAAAACATCCTGGGCAACAAAGTGAGACCCTGTCCCTACAAAAATTACAGAAATTAGCTGGGCATGGTGGTGCATGCTTGTAGTCCCTGCTGCTTGGGAGGCTGAGGTTGGAGAATCACTTGAGCCTGGGAGGCAGAGGTTGCAGTGAGCCAAGATCATGTCGCTGCACTCCAGCTTGGGCAGCAGTGTGAAACCCTGTCTCAAAAAAAAAAAAAAAAAGAAAAAAAGAAAAAAAAGCCATTTTGTATGTATTTATGTATGACTCTTACTATCACTTGTATAAAAGTAAAGTAAACAGAATCAAGTAACCGTAACTACTTGTATGACATGTATCTACCGTTACAGTGATACAGACGCAGACTCTGGAAAAACACACAAGAAACATGGAGAGAGGGAAGCAAGGTGACTGGTGTTGGGAGGAAGGGCTTGGGCCTTTCACTATGGACTGTGGTTCTCAACTGGGAGAATTCTGTCCCCCAAGGGGACGCTTCACAATGCCTGGAGCCATTTTCCATTGTCACCACTGGGAAGAACAGGAAGAAGTACGACTTAGCATCTGGCAGGGAGAGGCCACAGATGCTGGGAAACATCCTACAGTGTGCAGGCCAGGCCCTACAACACAGGGACAAAGGATGACCTGTCGGCGAATGTCAGCAGGCTGAGGTGGCCACGTGTGGAGAAGTCCGGCTGTATGAATACCATCTGGTGCAGCTTTAATTATGTTTCACCATATGCAAATACATTACTTCCTACTTTTTAAAGTAAGACCCACCAGGCATGGTGGCTCACACGTGTAATCCCAGCACTTTGGGAGGCCGAGGTGGGTGGACCACTAGAGGCCAGGAGTTTGAGACCAGCCTGGCCAACATGGCTAAACCCCATCTGTACTAAAAATACAAAAAATTGGCTTGGCATGGTGGCATGTGCCTGTAATCCCATCTACTCGGACGCTGAGGCAGGAGAATTGCTTGAACCCTGGTGAAACCCCGTCTCTACTAAAAATACAAAACTTAGCTGGGCATGGTAGCGGGCGCCTGTAATCCCAGCTACTCGGGAGGCTGAGGCAGGAGAATCGCTTGAACCCAAGAGGTGGAGATTGCAGTGAGCTGAGATCGTGCCACTTCACTCCAGCCTGGCGAGAGAGCATGACTCCTTCTCAAAAAAAAAAAGGAGAGTCTAGGCGCGGTGGCTCATGCCTGTAATCCGAGCACATTCGGAGGCCAAGGCAGGTGGATCACTTGAGGTCAGGAGTTCGAGACCAGCCTGGCGAACATGACAAAAACCCATCTCTACTAAAAATATTAAAATTAACAAAGCATGGTGGTGCGTATTTGTAATCCCAGCTAATCGGGCGGCTGAGGCAGGAGAATTGCTTAAACTGGGAGGTGGAGGTTGCAGTGAGCTGAGATGGCACCACTGCACTTCAGCCTGGGTGACAGAGCGAGACTTGGTTCCAAAAAACAAAAAAAGAGAGCGTTCATCAGTGCACCCCGGTAAAGTCAAGGTATTGGAGTGTAAGAAGAATGCAATGTACAAGGCAGAATGCAAGGGCATTGGAGCTAGAAGTGATCTTAGGGAACACGGAGTTACAGAAGGGCAACGAGATGCCATTTCTTGCTCAACTCTAGGCCACTGGCACCAGTCACCTGGAGGGCTGCTTGAACATAACTCAGTGGGAAAGAACCCCATGAGTGACTGTGGGTGTCTGCTGTGGGCATGAGGAGGGAGGACAGAGCCCAGTATTTGACATGCTTGGAATCTAACCCCTTCATTTTCCATGTGACAAAATCTAGAGCCAGCGAAGTGAGATGACCAGCTTTGGGGTCACACTGTGGGCTGGCAGTAGCATGTGGCACGTGTCCTGACTCTCAGAAGAACATTCCAGTCCTCTAAGCCAGGGGCTGGCCAAGGATGGCTGAGGTCCACATTTGGCCCACACCTGTTTACACAAGGCCCATGAGCTCAGCATTGATTTCATTTTTTTTATTTTTTTTGAGACAGAGTCTTGTTCTGTTGCCCAGGCTTAGAGTACAGTGGCGTGACCTCAGCTCACTGTGATCTCTGCCTCCCGGGTTCAAACGATTCCCGTACCTCAGCCTCCCAAAAAGCTGGATGAGCAGCATCCTCCACCACGCCTGGCTAATTTGTTTTGGTGGGGGAGTTGGGGGGCAGGGGGTGGTGGCGGGAAAGGGTCTCACTCTGTTGCCCAGCCAGGAGTGTGTGGCATGATCTTGGCTCACTGCAACTTCTGCCTCCTGGGTTGAAGTGATCCTCCTGCCTCAGCCTCCTGAGTAGCTATGACCACAGGTGCGCACCACCACTTCCAGCTAATTTTTGTACTTCCAGTAGACAGGGTTTCACCATGTTGGCCAGGCTGGTCTCAATCTCCTAGCTTCAAGCAACCCGCCTGTCTCTGCCTCCCAAAGTGCTGAGATTACAGGCATGAGCCCCTGCGCCCAGCCAGATTTCATATTTGTTAAAAGTTAAAAAAAAAATCAAAAGAATATTACACGACACAAGCAAATTCTATAAAATTCAAATTTTGGTGTCTCTAAATACTTTTTTACAGGAACATAGCCACACCCATCGATTTCCATATTATCTAAGGCTGTTTTTGCACTATGCTGGAAGAGACTGGTATTTGTGACAGAGACTATATGGCCCGGAATTCCGAAAGTATTTACAGAAAAAAGTTTCTTTACTCCTACTTTCTGCCAGTCTCTCTCGAAATTTGATGTGCATACACACCACCTAGAGAACTAGTTACAACTCAGATTCAGTTTCGGTGGATCTGGGCTGAGGCCTGAAATTCTGCACTGTTAACAAGCACCAGGTGATGCCATGGCTGCTGGTCCACGGACCATACTTTAGGCAGTGAGGATCCACTCCAATGTCTCCACATGTTGACCTGAACCAGAAGCAGCAGCACCTAGGGATATGTTAGAAATGCAAATACTCGGGCCCCACCCAGACCTACTAAAACCGAAAATTTGGGTGGGGCCCAGAAAGCTGAGTTTTATAGTAGCAAGCTGTCAGCCAGCACAGTGGCTCACACCTGTAATCCCAGCACTTTGGGAGGCCAAGGCAGGCGGATCACCTGAGGTCAGGAGTTCGAGACCAGCCTGGCCAACATGGTGAAGCACCATCTCTACTAAAGATATTTTAAAAATTAGCTGAGCATGGTTGTTGCACGCCTGTAATCCCAGCTACTTGGAGGTTGAGGTGGAAGAATCGCTTGAATCCAGGAGGCGGAGACTGCAGTTAGCCAAGATCGTGCCACAGCAATCCAGCCTAGGTGACAGACTGGGACTTCATCTCAATAAATAAATAAATAATAATAAAATATAATAAGCTCTCCAGGTGATTCTGATGCAAGCTTGAATTTGAACACCATCTCTCCTGCAGTTCCAGACCCTGAGAAATGTAAGGCAAAACTAAGAAAATTCAGTGTCAGCATGAACACGCTTTCACAAATGCTGAAACGGCTGGAGCTTCCTTAGACAGTCCACCTGCAACTCAGCTAAGATGAAGCAGGTGGTAGTTTAACCAAAAAGTTCATATTTGTAAACATGTTTAACTGCTTCACAGAAACTTGCCAGAAAAACATATAATTTGCCAACCTGACCAAGAAGGAATAGTTGTAATGAGCACAACATTACAAAAAGAATGACACAGTTAATAAAAAGAAAGAAAAAACAAACATGGGGCATGATCTGAAGTCATCCTTCACCATTAACTGTTTTTAACTGTGCTTAAAAGGGAATTTCCATAGTCCATCTCTATGTGGTCTCCTGATTTGCGGCCAACTTTGCAAAATGGTAAGTTGCACTATTGTCTAAACTTTTCGAAGACAGCTAGGCAGGGATAGACCCATTACCATACCCCAGGACGGGTAACAGAACCTTCAGTGTAGCATGGATCATAATAGCAAAAAAAAACAGGGAACAACCTGTTTTTGCTAGGAATGGCAGAAAGGGTAATTCCAGCAGGGCACATCCACACATCAGGCAAGCATCCATCATGAATGCAAATGAAACAAGCTGGGAGTGGTAGTGGTGTACCTGGAGTCCCAACTACTTAGGAAGCTAAAGCAGAAGGATTGCTTGGGCCCAGGGGTTCAAGGCTGCAGTGAGCTATGATCGCACCACAGTACTCCAGCCTGGGGGACAGAGCCAGACCCCATTTCAAAACAAAACAAAACCCCCTAAAAAAACTAAAATGAAGTAGATCAGAATGAATGAACCAAGACTATATATTATTAACTACAGAAAAGAGAACACTATGTACAGTATGATTCCATTTAAATCTGTCAAAGTCTTTTTAAATACCTATATGCTTGTCCATTTTCCTCTAAAAGCATATGCAAAACTGTCACTTTGGAAGAGAGAAACTGATGGAAGAGAGGACAATATACTTTTCATTTTATATCTTTCTGTATTTTTTTTGTTTGTTTACAATGGATGACAAATATTTGTTCAGCACCTGCTATGCACTGTTCTACATACTGAGGACACAGCAGTCAATAGAAAAGACAAAAATGCCCATCTGGAGCTGACATCCTAGTGGGGAAAAGCAGACAATGAAATAAGTACATTTTATTTTACTTATTTATTTTTTTTACTTTTTTGAGACAGGGTCTTGCTCTGTTGCCCAGACTGGAGTGCCGTGGCTCGATCTCGGCTCACTGCAAACTCTGCCTCCCAGGTTCAAGGGATTCTCATGTCTCAGCCTCCTGAGTAGCTGGGAATATAGGCACGCACCACCATGCCCAGGTAATTTTTTTTTTTTTTTTTTTTTTTTTTTAGCAGAGACAGCGTTTCGCCAGGTTGGCCAGGCTGGTCTCGAGCTCCTGGCCTCAAGTGATCTACCCACCTTGGACTCCCAAAGTGCTGGGATTACAGGCATGAGCCACCGCACCCAGCCCAAAATAAGTAAATTTTAGAGTGTGTTTAGACCATGCCATTTGACATGTGGCCCATGAGACACTGACAGTCCATACTTTGTGACCAGTTGGTGACAAAATAAGGAGGCAGCACCATAATGTAGATCAACTATGGCACCAAGCATGCCATTCGACTCAGCTCACACTTTTTGTCTTGCAAGGCTATCTTAATGCAGGAAGCAGGGGGCACTGGTTTACATTCTGGCACAAGCTGCTTATATCACAGTAAATAGATAACGAATGGTTCCTAAACAGGTTGGCTAGAAGCTGCTAAGTGTGAATAAAATAAAGGAGAATGGAGAAGATGGCAAATGTTTAAACCAAGTGTTCAGGGAAGGCCTTGCGGACACAGTGACTTTTTTTTTTTTTTTTTTAAGACAAGGTCTTGCTCTGTCACCCAGGTTGGAGACCAGTGGCATGATCTTGGCCCACTCCAACTGTCGCCTCCCAGGTTGAAGCAATTCTCTTGCCTCAGCCTCCCAAGTAGCTGGGACTACAGGCATGTGCCATCACACCCAGCTTATTTTTTTGTATTTTTAGTAGAGACTAGGTTTCACCATGTTGGCCAGGCTGGTCTTGAACTCCTGACCTCAGGTGATCTGCCTGCTTTGGCCTCCCAGAGTGCTGGGATTACAAGCATGAGCCACTGCACCTGGGCGACATAGTGACCTTTTAAAAATATTCAGGTACGCAAACAAAATAAAACATCAAACAATGAGGGCCAGGAAAAATGTGGCTTCACTCACCAGGAAGGGCGTGCAGACCCAGGTGAAGGTGCCCACGGCCGACAGGTAGGCAGACTTCTTCAGCACCTTCAGCTCCTCCTGCCTGATGGCCAGCACCTTGTCCTTGAATGCCAGCTCCCAGGCATAAAGCTTTAGCACTTTGATCCCATTGAGAATTTCGTTCATCAGCTTGATCCGATTGTCTTTGCTCTTCATGTGGGCCACCTTGGAAGAGAAGGGCAGTCAACACAGCTGGGGCGACCCTGGCATCAGCCCATCACTCAACATCACCAGCTATTTTTTTCATAAACTTTATTATATACTTTGACATGTAAATGTTTTTTATATTGATTTTTTTTTTCTTTTCAATAGAGATGGGGTTTCACTATGCTGCCCAGGCTGGTCTCAAACTCCTGTGCGGGGATTACAGGTGTGAGCCACCACACTGGGCCTCAACATCACTGTCTATTAAAAATGGGCCTCCTGAGGGTGGGAGAGCTGACCCTGTAATCCCTATGAGCCCTACTCTTGAGCCCCAAGACCACACCAAAAGACCCCGCTATCAAGGAAAAGAAACCCCTTCAAATCATGTTAGGTTAGACATTGGAGAAACACACTCAATTTAGAATCCAGGAATAGAGGCAAGAAAAACCCTTCAGGTGTGCAGAAAAGAAGGGATTCAGTCCCTATTCTGCTGACCCAAACACAGGAGACATGGTGGTGGTGTTTTTCTTCTGTTTTCTTATTTTTTCTTTTTTTTTTGTGACAGAGTCTCACTCTGTTGCCCAGGCTGGAGTGCAGTAGCATGATCTCGGCTCACTGCAACCTCTGCCTCCTGGGTTAAAGAGATTCTCTTACCTCAGCCTCCTGAGTAGCTGGGACTATAAATGCCTGCCACCATGTCTGGCTAATTTTTCTATTTTTAGTAGAGATGGGGCTTCACCATGTTGGCCAGGCTGGTTTCGAACTCCTGACTTCAAGTGATCCACCGACCTCGGCCTCCCAGAGTGCTGGGATTACAGGCGTGAGCCACCGCACCCAGCCTGTTTTCTTATTTCTTGTCAGCCCAGTTTTCTTTTTTTTGGAAACAGCATCTCACTCTGGCATCCAGGCTGCAGTGCAGTGGCACAATCAGCTCACTGCAGCCTTGAATTCCTGGGCTCAAGCGATCCTCCCACCTCATCCTCCTTAGTAGCTGGAACCACAGGCACATGCCACCACACCCAGCTCATTTTTGTATTTTTTGTAGAAATGGCACCTTGCTATGTTGCTCAGGCTGGTCTTGCACTCCTGGCCACAAGCCATCCTCCTGCCTCCGCCTCCCAAAGAGCTGGGATTACAGACATGAGCCCCTGTGCCTGGCCCATGGTTGTTAAAATAATGAAATGTTTCTGTACTGGCTAGTACTGGTTCCAAATAGTGGATACTTGTGCAGTGCAGTTGTTAAATATTTTTACTACCACCCAGGATTTTGTGTATACCAGCAACTTTTCTAAGCATTTTACATGTATTCAGACACTTAACAATCACAAGAACTCTATCGTTTAGTGCTACAGTCATCCCCGGGTCACAGATGGGAAGAATTTAAGCTACGTGATCTGGAGGCCAGGGACTGAAATGGGTTGAGTCGGGCCACTCAGGGCATCCTACACATCAAGAGACTGAAGGGTGACTCGATCCTAAAGCCCCTGCCTCACCCATCCCACCCAACCCTACCCCGTGAGGCCTCTCCTTCCAATGGGCCCATGTCCTGAAACTCATCTCCCTGTGGTACCAACAGTGCAGCCAAGTGCTCCCATTTGGAATTCCACAGCACACCATAAATATCCATCAACAGAGAGCAGAGAAATAAACCGCACCATCTCCGTTATAGACCAAAAGGCACCAGGTCGGGAGAATGAATTGAAGCTATACGGCACAGCACAGAGAGGTCCCCAAAGCAGGGCGCCAAAAGACAAAAATCATGCTGCCATGTGAACCCATTTAGATAAAAACAGGTATGGTAATAATATCACACACACACAAAACATATATAATGGCCAGGCATGGTGGCTCATGCCTATAATCCCAACACTTTGGGAGGCCGAGCTGGGTGGATCACCTGAGGTAAGGAGATCAAGACCAGCCTGGCCAACATGGTGAAGCCTCATCTCTACTAAAAATACAAAAATTAGCTGGGTGTGGTAGCGGGCACCTGTAATCCCAGCTGCGCGGGAGGCTGAGGCAGGAGAACTGCTTGAACCCGGGAGGCAGAGGTTGCAGTGAGCCAAGATCACACCACTGCACTCTAGCCTGGGCAACAAAGTGAGACTCCATCTCAACAAACAAAATAAAACCCACATATATAAAAACAAACCTATACCATTAATCAGGTCTGTATATACATACATAGAAAGTTCTAGAAGGATTTGCTTCTATATATTTGCAGTGGTTGAGAGTAGGGAAGGGGGTATCCTCTTTTAATTTATGTACTTTTGTACGATTTAAACTTTTTTTTTTTTTTTGAGACAGGATCTCACTCTGTTGCCCAGGCTGGAGTGCAGTGGCACAATCATGGCTCACTACAGCTTCGACCTCCTGGGTTCAGGTGATCCTCATGCTTCAGCCTCCCAAGTAGCTGGCACTACAGGCACGCATCACCACACGCAGCTAACTTTTCCATTTTTGGTAGAGACAGGGTTTCACCATGTTTCCCAGGCTGGTCTTGAACTCCTAAGCTCAGGTGATCCACCCAGCTTGGCCTCCCAAAATGCCGAAATTACAGGGGTGAGCCCAGCTTGATTTGAACTTTTTTATAGTAAGAAACCTCACTCTATTATTTGGGTATTTAAACTTTTTAAAATACAAAATATCTCCAAAAATAAAAAGCTGAAAGCTGGGTATGGTGGCTCACACCTGTAATCCCAACACTTTGAGGGGCTGAGGCAACAGGATCACTTAAGCCAGGAGTTTGAGACCAGCCTGGGCAACACAGCAAGGCCCCATTTTAGAAATTAATTATTTTAATTTAAATAAAGAGATTAAAACCATGTCTGGTATAAGGTAAGAGCTAAAAAGAGGGAAAAAAGTAGGGGGTAATTTGTACTCAACTCTTGAAAGCTGAGTCACACATACACATAATAAACAAGACAGTGGGAAACAAAGACTCTCTCGGAGGCTCACAGACCTTCTGATTCCAGTCACTGGCCTACAAGATCTAACCATGTGTCAGGAGCTCTCAATCTTGGCTGCCCAATACAATGGCCTGGGAAGCTTTAAAACATCTTGATGGCCAGACCCCACCCACAATAAGTGAATCAGAATCCCAGATATGCGGCCGGGGCATCAGCATTTGTTAAGGCTCCCCAGGTGACTCCAATTGGCAGGCAAGGCTGAGAACCCCAGGGACAGAGCAGAAGGAACTGGACTAAAATCCGCATGGAGAGGCCCCTGCCTAGGGCCCGGCTTGGGGGCCCACGGAGACACAGGCATTACCTGATACATCTTGGTCTTCATTGCCATCACAGCATTGACGGGCACCATGATGACCATCACCGCCACTCCAGCGAAGACAGAAGGGCCCAGGTTCTAAGGAAGGAAAGGAGACTCTTCATCACTCACCGGACAGGAGAAAACAGGGCCCCTAACAGCTTCCCCGGCTGATCCATCCCACGTGGATGCTGCTGACCAAGTTCAGGTCAAGGTGTGTTACTTTTACCCCACAATAGGGTGTTAAGAGCCTGTGGTTTCATTCCTAAGCATCTCTTCGGGTCCTCCCAATCCCTTGAAGAATACGCAAGTCCATGCTCCTTTCTCCCAAGCCCTTGGGGCCACATGAGTTTTGCAAATTACAACTTTAGGATTCTAATTTTTTTTTTTTTTTTTAGGAGATGAGGTCTCGCTATGTTGCCCAGGCTGCAGTAGAGTGGCTATTTGCATCAGTGATCCTCCTACTTCAGCCTCCAAAGTAGCTGGGACTACAGGTAAGCATTAGGTCTTGCTACATTGCCCAGGCTGGTCTCCAACTCCCGGGCTCCAGCGATCCTCCCAATTCAGCCTCCCAAGTAGCTGTGACTAGTCACACCACCATGCCCAGCTAATTTTTTTGGTTTTTTGTAAGGACAAGGTCTCACTATGTTACTCAAACTGGTCTCGATCTCCTGGGCTCAAGTGATCCTCCCAACTCAGCCTCCCAAGTAGCTGTGACTACAGTCACACCACCATGCCCAGCTATTTTTTTTATTTTTTTGTAGAGACAAGGTCTCACTATGTTGCCCAAGCTGGTCTCAAACTCATGGGCTCAAGCGATCTTCCCACCTCTGCCTCCCAAGTAGCTGGGATTACAGGTGCGAGCCATCACACCCAGCTTAGATTTTTAGAAAGGTAATAAGGTATAAGTAGAAAAGTGTGAATATGACCACCTGACTGCTTATCCTGCTTGTAGGCTGCTTACAAGTTTAGCCCTTGGCTACTGTCTGCATACTTACAGGGTTTCCACCATTAACAGAATTGGTAAGAGTGGCTCAGTGTGCCTCAACTGTTTGTACAAACAATATGGTTTATGCTGAACACCGCTTTCCCTCTGGGAGTCTAGACTTTTGGTATATGCCAAGCAAAGGGTGCTTATGTGACCTGCCCCTAATGCAAACCCAGGCACTGAGCTCCTACCAAGCTTCCCTGGTTGGCAACATTTCACACACATCATCATCATGGTTGCCAGAGAATTAGTGCACCTGCGTGACTCTGCTGGGGACTCCCAGAAGCCTGTACCTGGCTTCCCTTGAACACTGCCCCATGTGTGCCTTAATTCTTTGCTAATTTTGCTGTATTAACGTACAGCCTTGTGGCCAGGTGCAGTGACTCACACCTGTAATCCCATCACTTTGGGAGGCCAAAGTGGGAAGACAGCTTGAGGGTAGAAGTTCAAGACCAGCCTGGGCAACACAGCGAGACCCCCCCCCATTTCTACAAAAAAATAACTTGGCCAGGGATAGAGGCATGCACCTGTAATCCCCAGCTAGATGAGATGACGAAGTGGGAAGATTGCCTGAGGCCAGGAATTTAAGTCTGCAGTGAGCTATGATCACACCACTGCACTCCAGCCTGGGCAATAGAGCAAGACTCTGTCCCTTAAAGAAAAAAAAAAAGAACAAAAACACAAGACAGCCCCCACAACAAAGAACTGTCTGGCCCCAAGTATCAACAGTGCTGAGCTCAAGCAACTACCATCTAAAACAAAATGTGATGTTAGACAATTTTCTTAATGTTTCATAAACCAATCCTGAAGGCAGTTCTAAAACAAATGTTCCAAAAATATTTTTCCCATAGTAGCACTTTTGCGAAAGTGGACTCCCCAAGACACCTGCTTGAAAAGACAATTTATTTAGATTTTTTTTTTCTTCTAGAGATAGGGTCTTGCCTTGTCACCCAGGTAGGGGTGCAGTGGTGTGATCCTAGCTCACTGCAGCCTCTGAACTCCTAGGCTCAAGCAATCCTCCTGCCTCAGCCTCCAGGGTAGCTGGGACCACAGGTAGGTACCACCACACCCAGCTAAGTTTTTTTTTTTTTTTTTTTTGTAGAGACAGGGTCTCACTATGTTGCCCAGGCTGATCTCAAACTCCTGGCTTCAAGCAATCCTTCCACCTCAGCCTCCCAAAGTGCTAGGATTACAAGCTCATGCCACCTACATCTGCGCCCAGCCTATTAGATAATTAAATTCTGGTGTTTTTTCTGAGTTCTATTGTTAGAAACACTTTACTCACCTTCTACTCTATAAATGTACAAAAAAAGCAAACTACAGCCAAATAAACCAGTAATTTTTTCTTCTTCCTTTTTGTTTTAAGACAGAGTCTCACTCTGTTGCCCACGCTGGTGTGCAGTGGCACAAACTCAGTTCAATGCAACCTCTGCCTCCCAGATTCAGGCCATTCTCCTGCCTCAGCCACCCAAGTAGTTGAGATTATACGCATACACCACCATGCCTGGCTAATGTTTATATCTTTAGTAGAGACAGGGTTTTTGCCATGTTGGCCATGCTGGTCTCGTGGCCTCAGATGATCCACCTGCCTCAGCCTCCCAAAGTGTTCAGATCACAGGCATGAGCCATTTCGTCCAGACCTTCTCTTTCAATAACAGATAATAATTTGAGCTGTGCCCATTATGTACCAAGCCCTGCTGGGGTTGTACCCACGGAAGACACAAAAGTCAGCTGCTGTATGTCTGCAAGTAGCTAACACGTTACCCGTCAAAGAGGAGGCAGTACATTGAGCATGCAAAAAAAAAAAAACTATTTCAGAAAGTGGGCTGGGCGCTGTGGCTCACGCCTGTAATTCCAACACTTTGGGAGACCACGGAGGGTAGATCACCTGAAGCCAGGAGTTCAAGATCAGCCTAGCCAACATGGTCAAACACCGTCTCTACTAAAAATACAAAAAGAAAAAAAAAAATTAGTGGGCATGGTGGCGTAAGCCTGTAGTCCCAGTTACTCGGGAGACTGAGGCAGGAGAATTGCTTGAACCTGGGCGGCAGACGTTGCAGCGAGCCGAGATGGCACACTGCACTCCAGCGTGGGCAACAGAGCGTGACTCCATGTCAAAACAAAAACAAAACAAAAAAAAACTATTTCAGAAAGTATTATTAGATGAGTTCCTATACTAAAGTTATTGGGATTCAAAATTCAACAGAAGAAGAAGTCCATCTAATTGAGAGGGGAGGGGAAATCAATGGAAGTAGTGTTTGTTACAGCCTTGGGGGATGAGCAGGGTTTCATCAATTAGGAAGAAGGAAGGAAAGGCACGTGGCAAAGATCCAGAGGTAGCAAAGCACAAGGTATGTGTTGTGCTATGAGCCTCTTTGCTTATCATCATTTTATTTTGGGAACTCTCCCTCTCCACATGGAAGGGCTGTCAATCACATGTCTTCGGCCATGGGAGAGGACATGTGACCCAGGCTGGCCAATCAGAGAACTCTGCCTCCTGGGCCATAGTGATTGGTTTGGGGTGTGAATAGGACCAAGCCAGGCCAATCAGATTGCTCTCTGAGACTGACTCTGGCTGTGCAGAGAAATTATGCCTTGTCTTTTCTCTGGCACCTTTATCTGTCAGGATGCTATCAGCCCAAAGCTACGGAGCCATGTGGGGAAGTACCACTGAGAATGATGACAACTCAGAGAACAGGGCTAGGAAATGATGAAAGAGTGAGTGAAACTGAGTACTGACAACATTGCCTGATCTCCTGGATCAATCCACGCCTGAAGCTAGTCCCCAGATTTCTGAGATACAGGCAGTCCCAAAGTTCCCTTTATTTACTTAGGCTACTTTTGTTTTTGTTTTTTCTTTTTGAGATGGAGTTTCGCTCTGGGTTGCCCAGGCTTGGAGTGCAATGGCCCGATCTCGGCTCACCACAACCTCTGCCTCCCAGGTTCAAGCAAATTTCCTGCCTCAGCCTCCCGAGTAGCTGGGATTACAGGCAAGCACCACCATGCCCAGCTCATTTTGTATTTTTAGTAGAGACGGGGTTTCTCCACATTGAGGCTGGTCTCGAACTCCTGACCTCAGGTGATCCACCTGCCTTGGCCTCCCAAAGTGCTGGGATTACAGGCGTGAGCCACCACACCCAGACATTTAGGCTACTTTAAGATAGATTTATATCCTTTGCAATTGAGAGAATCTTGACCACTATAATTAGGGACTAGTGAATAAGTGAGTCTGGTTAGTGTTTAGGAGGATTCAAGGGGAGAAATATGATGTGTCCGTTGTAGGGTAATTAATTACTGACACTGTCAAGGAAAGAGAAAATGAAAACGCCATGCCACCAAGGAGAATATCAACCTGACAATTCAGGAAAGGAACAAAATACCGAGGAACTGGTTAACAGGCTGGAAAATAAAATATGAACGACAGCCGGAACTGCCAGGGAGCTATACATGCCATTACCATCAACACCCACTCCTCAGCCCACTGCCCACACGTAGAAGTTCCTCCCTGCATGCAAAGGGAAACGGCGTCAAACACACACCAGCCACAGGAGGTAGAGAGCAAGGATGACTTGCAGTGGGGCTGACCAGATCATGTTAATGTACGTGGCCAAGTCCATGAACCTCTGAGCGTCCACAGACATGAGGTTGACGATCTCCCCGACCGTGGAGGATTTTCTGGCTGAATTGGTGATCACCAGGGCCTGTGGGACAAAGGAGAGGGAAGGTGGGTGAGTGTGGCAGTGAAGAGGCCTGACTCTCCCTCCAGACCCACGGAGAGGAAAGAGACTCTCAGGGGCAGATATGCCGCAGATCTCTGCTCCTCCCCTCCCGACCTATCTGTCTGTCCAGGACGCCTGTGTCATCTCAAAGCCCACATTCTTATCCACGGTGCTCACTGCCTCGCAACCTTGAACTCATCAATTGGCAAGGGACCCTAGGTGTCCTCGAAACCAGGGCTTCGCATGCTTTAATGTGCACACATGCGGCTGGGTTTTTTGGGGAGAGTGGTTCGGTGGGAGTTGTTTCGGATTCTGCAGGTCTGGGGTGTGGCCTGGGATTCTGCATTTCTACGCTTCCAGGCTGTGCCAATGCTGCTGGTCTCAGATCCCACTGAAGGACCAAGGGTCTGGGCCAGGGTCTCTAAGCCTTGGCATTCTTGACATCTGGGGCCGGATAATTCTTTGGGGGGCTGTCTTGTGCACTGTAGGATGTTTAGCAGCATCCCTGGCCTCGACCCACTACATGCCCTCACCCCCAGTTGGGACAACCAAAAATGCCCCCAGATATTGCCAAACATGCCCTGGTGGGGGCAAATCTCCTTAGCCCTCAAACACGGTTGCACACTATCCTCTGGTGAGTTTTAAAAACACTAAGACATTAGCAGGCGTGGTGGCGCATGCCTCTGGTCCCAGCTACGTGGGGGCTCAGGTGGCAGGATCGTTTGAGCCCGGGAGGTGGAGGCTGCAGTGAGCCAAGATCGTGCCACTGCACTCCAGCCTGGGTGACAGAGCGAGAACCTATTGCAAAAAATAAAAATAAATAAAAAATAAAAACGATGACACCTGGGTGCAACCTCAGCAAGCTCAATTTCACTGGTCTGGCGCAACCTAGGTGTCAGGAAGTTTTTTTGTTTTTTGAGACAGGGTCTCATCTGTCACACAGGCCGGAATGCAAGGATGCTATCAGGACTCACTGCAGCCTCCAACTCCGGGGCTCAAGTGATTCTTTTAACTCAACCTCCTGAGTAGATGGAACTACAGGTGCACACCACCATACCAGGCTAATTTTCTTTTATTTTCTGCACAGCCAGGGTCTTGCTATATTCACCAGGCTGGTATTGAAAGTCCGGCCTCAAATGACTCCCCCACCTTGGTCTCCCAAACTGCTGGGATTACAGGAAGGAGCTACAGTGCCTGGCCTGCATCAGTTTTAAGTTCCCCAGGTGAATCTAATTCACAGACAGGCCTGAGAATCACTCCTCTAGTCCATCAAGTACCTGAAAGACTATCTCTTCCTAACCTAGGAGCCAAGCAGTTTCCTTGACCTCAAGACAAAAAAAAAATAATGTACAGGGATCAAGAAGGTAATTTGGTTCCTTTGAAATTGGATGTACACAAATGCCTGCTACATACTCTTATCATGCAAGGAATGTGCCACCTGCTCAGTTCAAATGAAGAGTGACAACAGGCTGGGCGTGGTGGCTCATGCCTGAAATCCCAGCACTTTGGGAGGCTGAGGCAGGCGGTGCTCACCTGAGGTCAGGAGTTCAAGACAGCCTGGCCAACATGGTGAAACCGTGTCTCTACTAAAAATACAAAAATTAGCCGGTCATGGTGGCAGGCGCCTGTAGTCCCAGCTACTCAGGAGGCTGAGGCAGAAGAATCGCTTGAACTCAGGAGGCGGAAGTTGCAGTGAGCCGAGATCATGCCACTGCACTCCAGTCTGGGGGAGAGTGACACTTGGCCTCAAAAAAACGAAAAAAAAAAAATAAGTGACAACAAGCTGAAACACAGAATGTTAACAGCAGAATGAGGATCCAAACTTGGATTTCCCCACATCAAGGGCCACTGATCCAGCTAAGAAACTCAATTACCCACAGCTGATACATAACGACATCTACACGTCAACCCTTGAAATCCGCTTTCCTAACGTAAATGCCTGATGTGCACTGTCCCGGCCACCTAAGGTCACGGAAGCTACCCTCATCCTACTGCTCCAGAAGCTGGGCCGGAAATCCCCACGCTGGCCCCAGAGTAACCCAGGGCTGCAGGAGGGGATGTGGAAGTCGGGCCACGTGCCAATGGCACAGCGCCCCCTACCTTCCGAAGACAGCCCCAATGACAGCGGTCTTGATCCTCATGCCACTGACGAAGCAGATGTGGAAGTACTGGTGCAGCACGAGGGGCTGCAGGCAGGCAGTGATGAACAGCAGCACGGTGTAGAAGTAGCCCTGCCAGTCTGGGGCCTTCGTGTCATTCACAAACTTGATGAGCAACCTGCAAAGGAGCAAAGAGAGGGCCTGGAATGCCTTGTGACACATGGGAGCAGGGAAAAGAGCTTCAGTGTTGGCACTGCAACTTTCTCCTGAGCCAGACGAGCTAGACACTATCACTTCAATTTCATAGACGGAAAAACAAGTCCACAGTGGTGATCTGGCTGTGCAGGTGGCCCAAACTGCTCATAAAAGAGGCCTCTGCCTTGGGGTTGTGCACTAATTGCTCTAGCTCTATCTCATCACCAGCAAGTCACCCAAAGGAATTGCATAGGTAACACGAGGTAAAGAGGTAGGGAGGAAGAAAGAGAATGAATGTGTAGCCCCCGAGTCACAGAGCAGCAGAGAGCCAGGAAGGAGAGAACCAACCTCCTTTCTGACTCCCCGGTTCCTGGTTGCAGTTTTGTTGTTGTTTGTTTGTTTTATTCTTTGCTTTTTTTTTTTTTTTTTTTGAGACAAAGTCTTGCTCTGTCGCCAAGGCTGGAGTTCAGTGATGTGATCTTAGCTTGCTGTAACCTCTGCCTCCTGGGTTCAAGCAATTCTTATGCCTCAGCCTCCTGAGTAGCTGGGATTACAGGCGTGCGCCACCATGCCCAGCTAATTTTTGTATTTTTAGCAGATGGTTTTGCATGTTGGCCAGGCTGGTCTTGACCTCCTGACCTCAGGTGATCTTCCTACCTAGGCCTCCCAAAGTGCTGGGATTACAGGCAAGAGCCACTGCGCCCAACCCTGATTGCAGTTTTTTCGTGAGATCTCCTGGCATTTCCTTGCTCTTGGTTTCCCAAGACAGTGCCATATCCTCCCCATTTGGGTTTCAGGGGAGCCTAGTGGGTTTCTGTTACTTGCAAACGAAGTGGTCTTCACTAATATGGTAATTAAGTAAAGCATAAAGCAAAGCTAGGCAGTGACCGTGGCTCACATCTGCAATCCCAGCACTTTGGGAGGCCGAGGCAGGAGGATCGCCTGAAGTCAGGAGCTCGAGACCAGCCTGACCAACAAAGCAAGACCCTGTCTCTATTATTTTCAAAAAAGCTAAAGTAAAAATGGAGACATCTGGCTATGAGCCCACTTCAGGACACAGCATGACCCCAGGGTTATGACTGATGCAAATGAAAGATCAAATCCAAGGAGGGAAAATGGAGCCCACCTGGGAGGGAAGGGGTCTTACTTTAAGATCTGCCGCCCGGAAAACATCATCAGGTGGTGGATGGCCTTCAAGAAGAGGCTCATGAGGAAGTAGGGCCCAAAGGTCTTGTATAACACCTTAGACAGGGAGGGGTTCCACTCCTGTGGGGACTTGACAATCAAAGCCTCCACCTCCTCATTCGCATCCACCTTGGAACTCTCTTTCGGCTGGGCAGGATCCTTGGAGGAGTACACGACCTTCACCGGCTGCCTGGAACACAAGGAGGTGAAGCCGTTGTGGGGTCTGCCAGAGACGCAGCCCCTACCACAGGGACATGGCCAGGGAATGTCACCCTGCAGGGAAGGCAGAGTCAAAGACAACAAGCCCAGGGAGAGAGGCAGCTCAGCACAGTGGTTATAAACACGGGCTCTAGAGCCACCGGCTCAAGGTCTGGCTTGGCCACTGGCCAGTTGTGTGGCTTCAGGCAAGGTCCTTAAGCTCTCTGGGCCTCAGTTTCCTCCTCTGTGAAATGAGGATAAAAGTAGGACCTACCTCCAAGGTAGGTAAGATTAAACGAGTTGATAAGTTAAAGACTTAGAAAACTGATGGCTCCAAACTGATCTAGAGTCAAGGCAATCCCCATCAAAAGCCCAGCTGGCTGCCAGGTAGAAATTATGAGCTAACTCTAAAATTCACATGGAAACTCAAGGACCCAGAACAGCCAGAACAATCGTGAAAAATAAGAACCAAGTTGGAGGATTCACACTTCCTGATTTCAAAACAATACAAAATAACAATCATGGCCGGGAGTGGTGGTTCACACCTGTAATCCCAGCACTTTGGGAGGCCAAGGTGGGTGGATCACTTAGGGTCAGGAATTTGAGACCAGCCCGACCAACATAGTGAAACCCCATCTCTACTAAACATACAAAAATTAGCCAGGCATGGTGGCAGGTGCCTGTAATCCCAGCTACTTGGGAGGCTGAGGCAGGAGAATTACTTGAACCTGGGAGGTGGAGGTTGCCATCAGCCGAGATCACGCCATTGCACTCCAGCCTGGGTGACAGAGCAAAACTCCATCTCAAAAAGAAAGAACAACAACAGGCTGGGCGCGGTGGCTCACGCCTGTAATCCCAGCACTATGGGAGGCCCAGGTGGGCAGTCACCTGAGGTCGGGAGGTTCAAGACCAGCCTGACCAACATGGAGAAACCTCATCTCTACTAAAAGTACAAAATTAGCTGGGCATGGTGGCGCATACCTGTAATCCCAGCTACTTGGGAGACTGAGGCAGGAGAATCGCTTGAACCCGGAGGTGGAGGTTGTGGTGAGCTGAGACCACACCATTGCACTCTAGCCTGGGCAAAAAGACTCGGTCTCAAAAAAAAAAAAAACAAAAAACATCAAGACAGGCAAAGGATAGGCATTTATAGCTCAATGCAAAAAAAAAAAAAAGAAAAAAAAAAAAAAAGAGTCCAGCCAGCTAGGGCAACATAGCAAACCCTATTCTAAAAAAAGATTTTTTTTTTTTGACTGGGTGCAGTGGTTCATGCCTGTAATCCCAGACTTCGGAGGCCAAGCAGGTGGATCATTGAGGTCAGCAGTTTGAGAACAGCCCGACCACATGGCAAAACCTCGTCTCTACTAAAAATGAAAAAATTAGCCAGGCATGGTGGCGGTTGCCTGTAATCCCAGCCACTTGGGAGGGTGAGGAAGGAGAATCGCTTGAACTCAGGAGGAGGACGAGGTTGCAATGAGCCCGAGGATGTTACCACTGCACTTCAGCCTCTGCACCAGAGCAAGACTGTCTTAAAAAGCAAATAAATAAAATTGACTGTGATGATGACTGCAACAACTCTATGAACACACTAAAAATCAGTGAACTATATGTTCTGCAATACATGAATCATCGTGGTGTTGAAATACTCAATAAAGCTGTCACCAAAAGTAGTCTTTACCTACAGGGATTTTTTTTTTTTTTTTTTGACCATGGAGTCTTGCTCTATACACAACAGGCTGGAGTCAATGGTGCAATCTTGACTCACTGCAACTTCCGCCTCCCAGGTTCAAGCGATTCTCCTGCCTCAGCCTCCCGAGTAGCTGGGATTACAGGCATGCGCCACCACACACACCTGGCTAATTTTTATATTTTTAGTAGAGACAGGGTTTCACCATGTTAGCCAAGCTGGTCTCGAACTCCTGACCTCAAGTGATCTGCCTGCCTTGGCCCCCCAAAGTGCTGAGATTATGGGCATGAGCCACTGTGCCTGGCCAACAGTTCATTATTGTACATCACTTAGTATTCGGTTGTGCAGATGTACATAACTGGTGCATCTGTCTGTTCACTTGCTAATAGATGTCTGGCTTACCTCCAGTTTGGGTTATCACAAAGTAGCTAAGAACATTCCTCTACCGGCCTTTTATGAACATATGTTCTCAGCTCTGTTGGCTGGCTGCCTGGGAAGGGGGTGACTGGTGGTATGGTCACTATGTCTAACTTAAAAAAAAACAAAAAACGGCCAAACTCTTCCAGTCACAGAAGCATTTCACATTCATGCCAGCAGAAACCACAGTCCAAAATGGCCCTAAGCTCTGAGTGGCCATACACAAAAGAGAATATAAAACCACTACACACAAACCAGTGAAGCACTGGGTTTTTAAATCCAAAGGTAGAGCAGGGAGATTACTCACAGCTACCT